>NC_037685.1:25387520-25614808 GCF_003255815.1 Theropithecus gelada | reverse complement strand
AATTAGCTTACATTGACCTACTATCATCAGGCATGCTAAAAGAAAATTTAGATATTTGAAAGTTTACAAAAGGTTAATTGAAAAAAAATAAATTTATAAAAATTGTCCATTTAACTGGCCTTAAGCAATTTAGGATTGAAAGCAATTACACAAGCTATAGAATTGAAATATAGCATAAGCTTTGAAGTATGTACTGACATAATTAGTGGACCATCACATTTTTCTCCTATTTGATGAAAGAACTAGATAGAATTGGCTCAAAGACAATGTCATTTCTCCAGAAAAATAATTCCTAAAGGGTTAAAGAATCAGGAGAAAATCATCTAATAACGTGCAAGCAGAGGTATCAAGTTAAGATTTTAATGCCATTTAATTGACATAAATGTGAAGTGACTCTCTACTATAGCTAGTGAATATAATTACAGAGCACAGCTAAGGGGGTATAACTCTGAAAAATTATGCTTTTGGTGAGCTACCTCTTGTTCTTATTTTAGAGAGAGGAGGAGGAGAAAGAGAGAGTTGGATCTTTGTTTGTTTTTATTAATAGATTCACATTCTATTTTGTCGAGTATATATATCAAGACACAATTACCAACACATGAACATGTAAATCTACATTTAAATAGTACTGGGGCCAAATGTACATACACAACCGTGCAAATGATCCAATATCTTGGAATTGTGTAAAAAGAACTGAAAAATGTAATAAAAGGTATGATCTGGACTGGGAAAATTTGTCTACAAAGAGCAGAAGCTACAAAACAACTCAGATCTACTACAGCTTCAAAAGGAGGTATATAGAAAGATCAATTTGTTTGCCAATTTTTAATAAAAATTTAATAAAATATTCTGTATTTGAATGAAGAAAATACTTATGATTAAACATCTTTAATCCCAAAATGTTACATTTGATATTATGCAGAAATGGCATTTTAAAGTTATGTACACATTATCAGCATACATTTACTTTGCTTTACTGATATTTGTAGATTTACTTTTTAATTTTAAATCACAACCACAAACTTGATCATTAACCTACCTGGTTACCTCCTTCTGTCCAAATAAATATAAAGCAGGATTACTCTGTCTCTTTTTATTGCCTACATTACTTTTTATTCATATCCCTAGTTTAGCAGCTGTCACATTTCACTTTAAGGTTTTCAAGCTTCTAATAAATAGCATTGCGAACTTTCTGAGACCAGTACTGTGTGCTATATTTTTATCTGTATTTTGATAACGAGAAAAACGACTAATTTAAAAGCAGGCTTCCATAAATATTTATTAGAATGCTTAAATGTACTGTAATTGCTTAATAATTTACTGAACTATATTTGATCATGCTATTCAATATAAACACCATTTGTACTTAGCCATTCAGGAAGTCAACGTCCTTTTTATAATAAAAGGGTTGCAACTATGAAAAGAAGTGCAACAAAAGACAAAGCTTCTTAGTCTCTTTCTTTCTCTCTTGCACATACAGACACACAAACACATACAAATGCACACCTACACTCATACGTTCTCCCACCTGGACATGTTTATTTATGTAATTATCTTTACCTAAAGTGCCTTTCTCTGTTATCACATGATAAAATTCCACTGTCCTTTAAGGTCCAATAAAAACTCATAAAACCTTCAGACTCACTACTGTATTTCTTATTGATATTCTTTCTTCTCATTTTTATTTATCGTAATGTATCCTAGGAGCTCACAAATATTATCATTTAACACTTGATTGTTATCTAATGTTTTCCAAAAATCCTTAGTGTTTTTCTTGCTTTCTTTTTCTACCTTACTTCCTTTACATCCAAACCAATGTAATTTCTACCTTCTCAATCAAGTACAGAACGTAATGAACATAGCATAGTAAAAAGTAGTTTAAAAACAGCCTAGTAAAAATAGTAGCCAGTTATCTTTAAAAACTGACTTACTTTTCCACCTAGTTCTATGCAACTACTTGTTAGAGAAACTGTCTTCTCTAATAGTTTATTAACCCTTTTCTCTGCCTTCACTTGTGGCCTAGATGAATTATTTAGGCCCAAAATCAGCAAACTGAGGC
Organism: Theropithecus gelada; assembly: GCF_003255815.1. Classification (NCBI taxonomy): domain Eukaryota; kingdom Metazoa; phylum Chordata; class Mammalia; order Primates; family Cercopithecidae; genus Theropithecus; species Theropithecus gelada. The sequence continues at coordinate 25,612,749 of NC_037685.1, read as the reverse complement.
CCATCTGCTCATTATCATACAACCAGAAGTTCAGCAAATAAAGTTTAATGAAATAGAGATACCTTTACTAATTAATGGATATATTAGCTGTACTACTTTCTTTCCACAAGAGCAGAGATGAAGAGTTATGAGCAATGTCAGCAAATGAAAATGTGTTCTATTTAGTCTACTAAAGAAAAGTTTATCAGTCTCTGATTTGGAATATTATATCATTCTTTCTAAAGTATAAATTAGATTATTGCATACATTGTTTAAATTCCTCACTTATGTGTATTACTGTAGGTAGAATTTCCAAAAACACCTGTTTCTCTGGCTCAAGAACGCCATTGGCATTGACTCCTGTCATTCTTATTCCTGTTTTATTTTTTCATGACATACATTTGTTCATTTGTTTGTCTGTTTGTTTGTTTGAGACGGAGTTTCAGCCTTATCTCCCAGGCTAGAGTGCAATGGCATGATCTCGGCTCACTGAAACCTCCGCCTCCCCTGTTCAAGCGACTCTCCTGTCTCAGCCTCCCAAGCACCTGGAATTACAGGTGCATGTCACCATGCCCAGCTAATTTTTGTATTTTTAGTAGAGACGGGGTTTCCCCATGTTGACCAGGCTGGTCGCAGACTTCTGACCTTAGGTGATCCGCCCAACTTTGATCTCCCAAAGTGCTGGGATTACAGGCGTGAGCCACCGCACCTGGCTCATGACATACTTTTACTTTTCTTTAGATTCATATATAAATACCACCTCTTCCAAGAGGATTTCATGACCTCCCCTTATTTTACCTTTTTCTAACTTAAGTATTAAGTCAATTAAATAACGTTAAGTCAGGAACATCCAGAGAAACAGAAACAATAGGAGATACACTCATACATGCACATATATATACATTTATACTCATATGAAGAGATTTATGAGAGTTTGGGTCACACAATTACGAGGCTGAGAATTCTCATAATCTACTGTTTGCGAACTGCAGGCCCAGGAGGACCAAAGGCGTATTTCAGTTTAAGTCCAAAGGCCTGATAAGTAGAGGAGTCAATGGTGTAAATTCCAGTGCTCAATGGATTGGATGAGGCCAAACCACATTGGGGAGGGCAATGGGCTTTACTAAATATGCTGATCCAAAGTGTTAATCTCATCTAGAAATAGCCTCACAAACACATCCAGAAATAATGTGTAGCCAAATATCTGCACGCCCCTTGATACAGTCAAGTTAATGCATAAAATTAATCATCACAAACAACATAAACTCTCATTACTTTTATTTTTGTTTTATAGTACTTGTGTCAATTGAAATCATACTGTTTATTTTGACTATTTGTTCAAAGTGTGGCTCAACTACTGCATTGAAAACACTATATAGTCAGAAACCAATATAAAAATAAATATTATTCTAGTACAATGCCTGATAAATAATAAATGAAAATACAAATATTTTTGAATGAATAAAGTAGCTTGCTTCTGCAAGCAAATGTTGATAACTCTATCTGCCTAATTGTTATGCTGTGCTTTAGAGTCTTTGGTTACCTAGTATAATGCAGCCCTGTGCCTCCTCTACTTACTCTTTCTCCCTTTGTTCATATCCCTTACTCTACACCTTGTAGAATGAATGAATTTAATAATACTCAGGACTTTGTCAAGCGATTGCCATGTAGTAGGTTCTTGATCCATCTTCACTGAATAATTACGTTTATTTTATTATTATTATTATTATTATTATTATTATTATTATTATACTTTAAGTTCTAGGGTACAGGTGCACAACGTGCAGTTTTGTTACATATGTACACATGCGCCATGTTGGTGTTCTGCACCCATTAACTCGTCATTTACATTAGGTGTATCTCCTAATGCTATCCCTCCTCCCTCCCCCCACTCCACGATGTGGAATTAAATTTATTTTAATTTCTCCACCTATCCTGTCTAACTCTAAGCAATGTATTATAAATTTTCTTCTCTGATAAGGCTAGAATTTTGTTGATGGTTTGATGCTTTGAATAGAGTAGAATTTTAGAACTTTAGATATTTAGAACTAAATTTCCTAAGCCATAAACATCACCTTCCACCTTTGTCTTGCAAAACTCAAATATTTTCTCAAATTCTACACTCCTCATGATTTCAAGATACCATATTAAAATATTTTATTGTAGTTTCTAGTCTTATTGAAACACTTCACACATGACATACTTATTTTGCAGGCATTTCCATATTAATTTAGTACAGAAATTACTTTACTCCTGACAAATATGTCTTCCTTTAATCAAACTCCCTTTTCTACCAACTAAAATTTAAGAACTCAAAATTTGGTAAGAAAGATAAAGCTTTTACCAGTTACAAAATGATAAAATACAGATTATACAATAGTAATCTTTTAACATTTGGCAGTTACAAAGATTACATTTATTTAAGTTTTTCAGTGACAGCCTATTAATTAAGTAAATTATCATGTACTCATATAAATATTTTTGTTTTAATTGATCTGATTAAAATATAATTTTTTTCTACATATGTGTTATATTAAATGTTTTTTTTTACAATGGAAACTAATAGGTGAAGATTTAATTCCAAAATAATTATAGAAGAAACACATGTTTAACAAGATAATATCTTTGATGGAGAGCATAAAATAAATACTTTAAATAGAATCAAATTATTTTAACAAAAAAGTGTACTAATAGCCTTTATTTAGGCACCTATTCAATTCCCTATCACATTTTCATTTTATGAGACAAATTGAGCAACCATTAGTTAAACTTAAGAAACCCAAAATAATTCATACAAGAGGAAAAGGACTAAAATGTATTTTGCAATAAATCAAGAACTCTGATACATTCAAAGAGTTAGATGAAAAGGACACATTTTACTTTTAAAGAAAGCTACTATTCTAAAGAAAACTCAAGCCATAATCTTTGTATTTAGAGTGAAACAAATTTAATAATGAGATATAGAAATTTGGAAACAAAAAGCAAAACAAACAAACAAACAAAAAACAGAAAATCTTGTTTTTTATACGGTGTTCTGCAACAGTGTTTGCCACTTCTAAAATATTGTGTCAAATCTTTTGAAAGCCTGAAACCTCAGAGGAATTTCTATGACAGAAGAGACAAAAGTTGACAAGAAAATGTCCGTTTGTTTGGTGGGTGATGATCATCTGTCTTTTTTCTGACATCTCCTTTTCTGCAATTCATCCTTCTATCACCATTTCTTTTGGCAAAAGAAATAAAACTGATTTCGGTTAAAGATACTGAATATACCTTGTTAAAATATATAGCCATTTCAACACTATATTTATGAAAGTGAGTGAAAATGTACTGAAGAAAATCTTTATTCTTAAGTTACTCACACAAAGATGAATATACTGTATTTACAAATAAACAATATAAATTGAAATAATATAATCTAAAACATAGAATTAATCAGCTTATTTTTTAAACTCTAAATCTATTTATATACTTCCAAGTAAATCATGAGGACATTTCTTATAGTATTATAATTATAAAATATATACAAATACACAGAAGATAATACTAATTCTTATAAACACTATAATTTACAGTCGTTACCTGTCATATTCCCTTCTCTTAAAATTTTGCACACTTCGGATAATGTATATCCTTCCTATGTTCCTTCCTATTCTTAAGGAATTAGTTTCTTCAAGAAGTCTTCACTAATTAAATTATAATATATCTTGATATAAATATCCAAGCATGACACTTCTAATTTAAGCATATCTCACGGTTACTAAATGTAATAATACAAAGGCACAAGAACTTCCTTCATTCCTAGTTTTAACAGCTACTCTGCCACATCTCTTTTCAAGCACAAGTAACTTCTACACATATTATATCTAATTTGAGAATACTGTTATTCCTCAATCCAGGGAAACTCAACTCTGTCTACAATAATTTATAAAAGGTAATTTTGCCATCAACTCCAGAAAGCTTCATATCATAATTAATCTAATTTAGTTCGTATCTACAATCATTTGCAGTAGCATTTAATACTAAGAATTATTCCTTCTCTTTTGAGGACCACACCTCCATTGGCTATGATTCAGACACAAAAATCAAGAGCCTCTTGTTACCCTCAAGCACATATCTCACAGGCACTTTAACTTATGTCTAGAACTGTACTCACAACCTTGTCTGTCATCTTGACCCTCTTCCAGTGTTTTCTAGCTCAGTAAGTGTATCAGAACTTTCCCAGTTTATGGTTTAAAGGTTGTATTTATCCTTAACATTTGTTCTTTTCCCCATTTCTGGCCACAGGTCCAATTAAATGTAAAGTCACTTTGTATCTCCTATTGCTTTTATTCACATTGCCACCACTGCAATGCAAGTCAATACATTCCCTTAACTTTATTAATGTAGTAACCATTCATACCTACCTACTTACCCTCAATCTGTCTCAGCAAATAAACTGTAATTTAAAAATAATAATATTTTAGTCATCAATCAATTATCATTTAACTTGAAAAAGTACAAGAACAAAAGCAAAACTAAAACAAAAATGTGAATATTCAAAACTAACCAATTAATCCAAATATTTTTGAAATAGACACAAAGGCCATATGTTATCCCCCTACATAATTCATGAGCCACATCTCATGTAATTTTTCCCTACAATAGCAATATACTCCTTTACTTTACATTTAAAAAATACTATTTTTATTTTTATTTTTATTTTTTTATTTATTTATTTTTTTGAGATTAAGTCTTACTCTGTCGCTCAAGCTGGAGTGCAGTGGCACAACCTCTGCTCACTGCAAACCTCGCCTCCCAGGTTCAAGCCATTCTCCTGCTTTAGCCTCCCGGGTAGCTGGGACTACAGGCATGTGCCACCACGCCCGACTAATTTTTGTATTTTTAGTAGAGATGGGGTTTCACTATCTCTAGCCAGGCTTGTCTCGAACTCCTGACCTTGCGATCTGCCCACCTCAGCCTCCCAAAGTACTGAGATTACAGGCGTGAGCCACTGGGCCTGGCCCCCAAAATACTATTTTTCTATTTGAACTTATTTTTTTTAATTATTATTATTTTACTTATTACTATGCATACCTCATCTTAGATTGACCCCAGAAGCCCTTAGTGTCAACATCAAAAAAAATCTTAAGTGCAAATATAACCATATAGTGCGAGAAAGAAGGAGCTTTAGCTTGTCAAGTTGTGAAAAATTCATTGTGAATTCATGACTTTAAAAGATGTACTTTCTGGCTTTGTCAATGTTAAGATGAATAAATAGTAACTGCAAACACATTTCTGCACACCATCAAACTCAGGAGCACCATTAGTCTTCAGATTTTTGTCCCTAAACCAAGTGCTACTAAGAAAACAAGGAATCCTTGGAGGGTACTTGGTCCCACAAGTTGGACCAAGTAAAGTCAAAATGAGTCTGAAATATACCATTATCACTAGAACTAGAAATGCTCTGAAGAAAAGCACAAAGCAATGGTAAGATCAAGCAGGCTGCTAAAGGGGCATTTCTTGTGGTAAGTTGTAATACATGAAACTTTAAATAGTAAGAATAATGAAGCCAATCAAAACAAAGTAACGATGTAAAATCTCATTAACTCATAATGATACTCTACAAATTCCAATGAAAAGCATAGACATAAGACAGTTATATACAAAAAGTTGATATTTATTTTATAAATATTTATTTTTATTTATTTTAATAAGTAGGAAATTATTTTTGTGTATATTTTTGCTTCTCTTGTAAAAAGGAAGGTTTATAAATTTCTTGTTTATATTGTTTAAGCAGAAAATAGTTAAATAGAATTTATGAGTGAGCCAGTTAGTTTTGACAAGTAGGATTCAGAAGAACAAGCCAGGCGAATCAACATTAGAGTTCATGTATGATAAATACACAGAAAGTGATGCATCATATACAACCTGTAATTAAAAGATGATTCCAGTAATGTGTTCCCTAATGATGAATTGCCAAAATATTCTAGAAAAAGCAATTACGAAAATTCATTCCCTCATTTTATCAAAGAAGAAAATTACAGGTGGCTCTACTAACTGCAATAAAATATGAATAAGAAATATGTACATTTAAAAATAAAACTAAATATTAGGTAAAATATATTTTGTAATATAATACAATATGTTTATTTCAAAATATGACTAATTTAGTTACACAGCCATGTAAACTTAAAAAACATACAAACCCTTTCTTATTGGAAACAAGAGACTCAGAATTAAAATTAATATTTAAGACAAAATATGTCCCATTATGTAACAAGTAAAATTCTGTGACAAGAGACACAGCTCTCTCTCCTTACACTGAGAACAAGTACCTGTGACTGGAGCAGGAATAAACCAGGTTCTGCATTGTTCTAGGCTTTTTTTGGTTTGTTTTGGTTTGCTTTGTTTACTTTTGATTTGTAAAAATTTAGGACTAGTCATTCAAATAAATAATAAAATTACATAACAAAGTACAATTAACTCTATAAAAGAGTAAAGCAAACTTAGTGGTTCAATTAAAATCTGTGATAGTTACATTCATTTAATGATTTTTGCACATTTATAGCTTTGTATTCATTGTAATCTTGCAGGTACATTTTTCTGTTTAAGAGTTTGAAACATTTAGTGAATAAACAATATTGTCACAGAATCTTTAGGGTGTCTCTTCACCAGCCGGTCCTTAATGTCTCTGCTTGGGTTCTGTTTGCACCTGCTGGGCTCGTTCTGTCCACTCGGCCCAGCAGGCTACACTCAGCTTGTATTACCCGCCCAGATCCCATGCCTGCCAAGGGTGGTCCAGGAACAACGCAGTAAGGGGTGTGTGAGTGAGCAAGGGCAGGGGTCGGCCACTGTGCACAGCCAAGCATGCCAACTGCAGCAGGACGGACAGCTCCAAGAACTGGCACAGGCACCAGCTCTGTGCAAGGTTGTGACTGGACCAGACATATCGCTAGTAGCTTCCACTGTGGGAACCAGAGTCTGGACACGGAGAACATGGTGACACCCCAAAGCTTGGAGATACCAGGAATTGCAGAGCCCCCAAGAGGGTGTTACAGCATGTCACATCCCTGGCTCAGAGAGCCCCAAGGTGTGGGATTCCGGAGGGGCCACAGCTCTTCCATCCTCATCACCTGCAATGTGGAGAGCATGGGGAGGGTTTCAGCCCTGTTTGTGTTACAGCTCTTGAAGGTCTTCCATTCTACAGGTCCTGAGTTTTTCTTCCACGTCAAGAAAGAATGAGGTACACGGACAACTGGAGGATGAGCAAGGTGTAGAAGAGCTTCATTGAGCAACAGAACAGCTCTCAGGAGACCCAAAATGGGTAGTTCCTTTTTGCAGGCATGTCTACCCCATAAGTGTCCAGCTCTCAGTGGAGAGGAGACCTGTGGTGAGTAGCTTCTTTCCTCAGACAAGTTGTTCCAGAGTCCAGGAGACCGGAAGTTGGTAGCTCCTTCCCGCAGCTGGTAGTCCTGAGGTCTTTTTGAGTATGGGCTTGTTATGGCTTCAGAAAGGAGGAAGTGAGTGCCGATTGGTCTACGGACGGCCATACACAGGCCTGGAAAAAGTACCATATATTCTCACTCTAGGCCACAGACTCCAGCGGAACTGGCAACCCAACCCGCAGGGTTCAGGCTGACGCTGACTTGAAGGTGGGGTTTCACTGAGAACTCACCTCTTTCCACCCAGAAGCCTGTCTACCTCCCACCACCAATATGCTGTCCACAGAGCCCAGACTGTTCATTCTGAGGGATGCCCGCAAGCCCGCACTGAGCCACCCTCAGCCGCCGACCCCCACCTTCCTTCCATGCTCATCGGCACCCAAAGTCCAGAGGGCTGAGGCAGCAGGAGGCTGGCATGTCAGCACTGCTCTGAATGTGTGCATACCCGGCCAGGTCACGACAGCGCCCGGACTCAGCCACAACTTTGCTTCATACTGGAGTGGGCGCTGGGAGCAGGCACTTTCAGAGCCTGTAGGGGCCAGGGACTTCCTTGGCCTCCAAGAGTGCAGGAATGCCTTGGTCCGGAGCAGCAGCTGGGTGGCTGCAGCTGTGCCCAGTAATGCAGGGATCCTGCGCTGCCAACTCAGTAGGGGGCAGTGCTCCTCCATGTTCCCAGCCCTTACAGGCTCTGCAGAGTAAGCAGTTCCAAAACACTAATGGTAGGCCCTTCTTTGATCCATAGTTCAGCTAATGAACCAAACAACCTATCAGAGGCCCTTCAAACTCCCCAAGCTGCAACATTACGTGCTGAATATCTGCTTAGTGGGCCTATGTCAATAAGTTGAGCCTGATCTAAATTTATGTTACTTTCACCATTATCCCACACCCAAATCCATTCTCACATATGTTACTTGAATTTCTGCTTGCATAAATTAGAAAACTCAGGTACTATTTTTTGAAGTGTAGCACACACTTCCTCAATGGTCATAATTTGTGCCTGACCCGCCAGATGAAATTCAGTCTAGCTATACCTCTAGAAGCACAGAGGAATGCTGACAATGGGTCCTGAGGATAACTGTCATTGTCTTATATAACAACTGCCTCAGGGTAGGCCATTACTATTGTATCAGGACCATGTGGCGCTAATCCCCTTAGAAGGAAGTACAAAGGTGAATACTAGCGCTGTTGGAAAAGGTGCTGTGCTGTTACAGAAGGTCAGGAGATCACTTCTGTTAGAGCTGGGGAGGCCACTTGTGATGGACATGGGGAGGTCCATTCCACTGGGGGTGAGGAGGCCATTTCCACTGGGGGTGTGGTGATAGTTTCCTCCAGAAAAGAAAAATCATTATTTAGGGGGTCAGTGTCCTCAGCTTTATCAGAGTCTTTTCACACATCCTATCTTAACTTTCAGAATCCCCCTACCCCCCTTTTTTTTATTTTTCAAGTTATACCTTCATTTTAATAAAAGGTACCTTTGAATCTGGCAGCTCAACATGATTTGTAATTCAGCCAATTTCAGGATGAGGATCTGCATTTGACTTTCAGTAATTTCAACCTTGAGGCTAGAGATAAGGGCCCTTCTTCAGGACCATCTAGAACCTCTTAGGCTACTTATGTATTTCTTAATCTGGTTACTGAAATTTCTCAGTTAATTATATAAATGCTCAATGGGTTCATCTTGCCTGCTGCTAGACAGAGCCAATTTATCAAGAGAGGGGAATTGCAATGGAGAAATAGTAATTCACGCAGAGCCTGCTGTGTGGGAGACCAGAGTTTTGTTAATATTCAAATCATTCTCCCCAAGCATTTGGGGATCAGAGTTTTTAAGAATAAAATAATTTGGCGTGGGAGGAGTGATGAACAGTGAGTTGGAAATGCTGACTGGTTTGGTGGATAATGAAATCATTGGGAGTTGAAGCTGTCCTCTTATGCTGAGTCAGTTCCTGGGTGGGAACCACAAGATCAGATGAGCCAGTTTATTAATGTGGGTGGTGCCAGTTGATTCATCAGGTACAGGGTCTGCAAAATATCTTAAGAACTTATTGTAGGTTTTACAATAGTGATGTTATCCCCAGGAACAATTTGGGGAGGGTCAGAATCTTATAGCCCCCAGCTGCATGACACCTAAACCATAACTTCCAATATTTTGACTAACTTCTTAGTCCTACAAAGGCATTCTAATCCTTAGGGAAGAGGAAGTTTGTTTTAGGAAAGGGTTGTTATAATCTTTGTTTTAAACTATAAACTAAGTTCCTCCCAAAGTTAGTTTGGCCTATGCCCCAGAATGAAGAAGGACAGCTTGGAGGATAGAAGCAAGATGGAGTTGGTTAGGCCAGATCTCTATAACTGTCTCAGTTACAATTTTGCAATGATGGTTTTGATCATTTCTCTTCATTACGTTTTCCTGTGACAATAAGAATAACCAACTAAGATCATTATATTCTTAGTTTTCAAAAGCTGCTCAAAATGTTAAATACAGATTCACTTAGCTCCTTTCCTATTATAAGTGATTGACTGGGAGTATCCAATGCAAAGGTTTTACATAACTATAAACAGTTTGCATCACTGGCTGGCAGTGCTCTATTTACTACTGGAAACAGTCATTAATGTCTTAAATGTAATCAAATTTAACAGCCAATACCAGACACCTAAGAATCAATTCAGAAAACCAAGCCTTAAAATTTTGTTTCTCCAGATCCACTCTGTGTACCAGAATCTGTATTAGTCAGGGTTCTCGAGAGACACAGAACCAATCAGAGATATGTAGAGATATAGATATAGGTGAGATTCATTATAGGAATTGGCTCAAACAATTAAAGAAGCCAATAAGTCCCACAATCTGCAGTCTGCAAGCTGGAGAACAAAAAAAGCAGGTGGTATAATCAAGTCACAGTCTGAAGGCCTGAAGGCCAGAATAAGGGTGAGGTCAGGTGGTCGAAGTGAATGTAGTTTTCCTTCAGTAAGTCTACTGATTCAAATGCTAACATTTTCCAGAACCTCCCTCCCAGAAACACTCAGAAATAATGTTTTACATCTATCTTGGCATCTTTTAGCCAAGTCGATACGTACAATGAACCATCACATGCTATAATCAAGTCACTGAAAAATAAGGATATAAACTATCAGATCGGTATTATTCATACATAATAATTACTCCACAACAGCATAATCCCTTTAAACATAATTCTGATAATTAATTTTCCTTTTTCCATGGAGGACCCATGGTAGCCATTAATAAATGCAGAATGATGTAACAATGAATATTGCCACATGCTCTAGTTGCTAATGTCATGTATGGACTCTTCATGTAAATAATTAACAAGAGTCTTGACAGTAACAACATATATTTTCAGAAAGTTATTTGAGAGCTGTTTTGTAAACATGTCTTCTAGTGTAGACTGTAATATTTACATTGTATACATTAATCCTTCAGTGAATCCTAACCATTAATATACCATGAATAAATAGAGCACAAAAGGGCACATATTTCACTTAATATAACACTTCAATGGTAAGTGCACTCAAGTGATAATTTTCAATATACAATTTAATATTATGAAACAATTTAATTTATTTATAAAGTATATCAAACAAACTTTCAATTATAATAATAAATTACAGTGTATATTGCTTAGTTATTATAGTTTCTCTTAAGGAAACATTCTCATTTTGCTTTGTATGTTTAGTCTTCTAAATGTCTTTTTTATGGTGGATACATACAGAGAGGACATATATATATATTCATAAAATAAAGATTGGCCATATATATATAAAACACTAATAAAAATTTACAAAATAAGATAAAAATATTTTTGCTGTTCATAGGCTGATAAAATTTTATGTCATTTTGAAACCTCATTACAAATCCCTTTCTACAAAAATATATGTCTCCAATGCCAGTTTCACTGCAGATAGGATTTTTCTTATTTTTTCATAATAATGTTTTATAATATATATAAAGACATCACATATATTTCTGCTCTAAATTAATACCAGTCAGATATATCACCTGTGGTTATTTTATGTCAGAAAAGAGTCAATTTAGTTTAATGTCACATTATTTTATATGATCATGGAAAGATCTATAATGTGAAAATTACCAACAATACAATAATATTTTTGAAATATTTCAGAGATCTTCTGGAAGGCAAATGATAACGAGTATAATACTGAAAAGCAAGTGACAGCCACTCAACGGAGTATACCATAAGAAAAGTAAATGTCTTGCTAAGTCTAGTAGAAAAATTAAAAACACTCTCTGAAGACATAATGGGTATTAACATTTTAATATCTGAGACCATTGACAGAAAAATAGAACTGCTACAGCTTAGATATCATAGGAAACTTGAAAATTATCTTAGAGAAAATATTTAATTATTAAAAACTAAAAATAAAATTAGAAAAAGTCATCTTGAAGTGTATAATTAAAGCATGTTGCCTTAAATATATCTGCAAGCATACGTACAAACTTGTACTACTAAATGGGTAAATGTAATTAATTTTCCTACAGTGCAGGGCGTATCTATCTACAACAATCAATTTTATCTTTCTCTCTCTCTCTTCTAAAATGTAAAATGAACAGTTTCAACAGACAATTTACAAAGAATGTTGTCCTTTTCTAAGGATTCAAACATGAATAAGACCAAGTTTTCATACAGAAAGAGATGGCTGTTATGAGTGAATACTGACAGTGTCACATTTAAAAAGTATTGACAGGCAGGGCTCGGTGGCTCACGTCTGTAATCCCAGCACTCTGGGGGACTGAGGCAGGTGAATCATGAGGTCAGGAGTTCGAAACCAGCCTGACCAACATGGTGAAGCCCCATCACTACTAAAAATACAAAAATTAGCCAGGCATGATGGCACACGCCTGTAATCTCAGCTACTTAGGAGGCTGAGGCAAGAGAATAGCTTGAACCCGGAAGGCCCAAAGGTTGCAGTGAGCCGAGATTGTGCCAGTGCACTCCAGCCTGGGTGACAGAGCTGTTTTTGAGACTCTGTCTCAAAAAAAAAAAAAAAAAAGTATTGACAGTATAATTTCGATACATAAAAATATTCAGTGTAAAAAAAGATGCCACTAAGATTTGAATAAGATTTTGTAGGAATGGTATAATAGGGTAGAAAATTTGGAGGAAATTCATTAACAAGTGACATGTCTTGTATGTCTTCATAAGTAGGACAGTTTATTGACAGTCAATGAGAAACAAAGGTGTTGAAAGTGGAAATGTTTGTTGAGATTTTAAAGGGTAAGCCGTGGTTCAAAATGTTTGCATGATGTAGAGTCCATAACATATACTGGCAGAGCTGAAGTTGAATATTCAGGGAGCAAATGATGAAAGGTTTCATATTTCGTACGCCACTCCAAAAATTATTATGTGTAGTCAATGAAATGTCTTAGAGGATGTGAAGTAGGAGATTCATATTAACAGATTCAAATACTGGATATTTCAACACTGTGGAAGATTTATGAAGACTTGTCAAAGGCTGTTAGAATAATTTGGCAAAATCATAATTCCCTTAAATAATGTGTGGCACAGAGCATAGAAAAAACAATTAATGCAAAAGACATTCGAGAAGGATGGACAACTTGGCAACCTATTGAACAAGGTAAATGAAAGATAAGGAGAACATAAGAATAATTATGACTACAGACTTGATCTTTCAAGATAATCTTCAGCAATAAACAGATTATCGAGCCTGTTTTTCTCTAAGAGTTATGAATAATAAATGGGAGCCCCAGGAAGGTAATTTGAGTAAATTTACATTGTTTTCCATACTATTAATTGGTTTTTAAAATTTTTAAGCAGCAGAATAATTTGATCACAATAAATAGTATGATGTTGATTATATAAATTACTGTGGCACTTTTCTATTTAAAGAAGAATGTGGTGAGACTGGCTTTAGACCATCTATCTTCTCCTTGTGCATAATGCAAATCCCTTCAAATGCTTACACAGAACTTTGTATCCAATTCTGAATAAATAGTAAATTGAGTAATGCATATATTTTATGTACACATAAAATGTATGTGTGTGCCTCTGAAGTTTCTAAAATTCTGTTTACAAAATACAAAAGTTAAATTACATGTGTGTAGTAAAATTAAAATTATTGCTAAATTCTGATCTTGTTAGCTTAGATCAAGTACTCTCTATACCCTCATACATGGCATTTTCTCATTTCAGGTTTAAATATTAGGAGTTAGACATGTTTACGTAGCTCTGGTAAGATATAATACTTATTTATGTTCCCAATCATTTATTTAATCCCCATCCTTACTCTCAATGTCTAATATTCATTATACAACATTTCCTGCAAGAAGAAGAAAACTGTTTCATTACTACCTATGCTACTGTCTGTTGCTATCTATGATGTACATAATTGCAACAGATTAATTTCGTTTGGCATGATTTTATAGGACCTTTCAGAAGAATGAAAATTGAATTGTTCTGTTAAATCAATCAAGCATCAGGTCTTCTGGAGTCCAAGCAAATTTAATTAGAGCAAGAATCTTTTCAGCTGACTTTATGCCTATATGCCAGCCAATTCAATTGGATCAGGTTTTTTTTATTTTTTTTTTTAATTTTTTCCCTGTATCCATGTACCTATGCATACACTTTTAAATTATGCTCACAAATTTATTTTTCTCAATTTTGCATGGCTTATTTAATTTTATTTAAGGTCAACTTGAATTTTCAAGGTATGATTGAGATATATTTTTAAAAATAGTTGGAAATACTCATAAACAGAAGAAAAGACTAAAAGCCAACACCTTAGTCATTTTGACCAGACATAAAATGAGAAAAGTGATTGTAAATTCTGAAAAATTTGTAAATGATTGCTCAGATTAAATTTACAAGGAATATAAAAACTATTCCAAACATAAGCACAATAATCTTTGATAAATTTAGTGAGAAAAATTTGTTGTATTTTTTTTTAACCCTGTATTTTTTACTTTGAATTCCTTTGGATACATAATAGTTACACATGTGGTATTTTGATACAAGCATAAAATGTGTAATCATTAAAGCAGGGTAATCCCATACAAGAACACCAAATAGAAAAACTATGCACACGAGAAAACAGCTTCATGCAAATCAAAATTTAGCTTGAGTACCAGCTCAGCCACCATGGGGTAGAGCAACAAGTGGGTACCTGTGGTCCTAGATTCCAGGTCTTGACTCCTAGGTGGCATTTACAGACTTGTCCTGGGCCAAAGGGGGAGCCTACTCCCCTGAAGGGAGAGACCTAGGCCTGGTAGCATTTACCACAGCTGGCTAAAAATCCCATGGGCTAAGAGTGAATATTGATAGTAACCAGGAAGTACTTGCTGCAGGCCTGGGACAGTGATGGCCACAAGAAAAAGAATCCTTCGGCTTGATGAGAGAATATAGAAAAGTGGGAAGGACTTTGTCTTGTGGCTTGGGTGCCAACTCGGCCATAGTAAAACAGAGAACCAAGGAGATTCTTAAGGTTTGTGATTCCAGGTCCTGGCTTCCAGATGGCATTTTTGGACTAGCACCTGCACTGGGGAAAATTTTCTGCCCTGAAAGGAAGGACAAAACCCTGGCACAATTGGACACATGCTGACTGAAGAGCCCATAGGCCTTGAGTAAACACTGTTGGTAGCCAGGTAGTGGTTTCCAAGGGCTTTGGGTGAGACAGAGTGCTGTGCTGGGCTTCAGTTCTGACCCAGTGCAGTCCCAGTGGAGGTGGCCACAGGAATGCTGTGTCACGTATCCCCCAGTTCCAGACAGCTCAGCGTGGAAAGAAAAACTCCATTTGTTTGGGCGCAAGTAAAGAAAGAGAACAAGAGTCTCTGCCTAGTAATTCAGGGAATTCCCTCAGATCTTACCCAAGACCACCAACGTGGTACATTTTTGAGTCTAGAAGAGTCACAGTGTTACTTAGCTTAGGGTGCCCCCTTAGGCAGAGACAGCTGAAGTGACCAAAGATTTAAGTCACAACCCAAAATTCCCTTTGGATACATTGAAAGTCTTCCCAAGAAGGATGGATAAAACAAGCCCAGACTGCAAAGACTATAATAAATTCGTAACTCTGCAATGCCCAGACATCAATAAATACCCAAAACCATCAAGACCATCCAGGAAAACATGATTCCACAAGGAACTAAATAAAGCACAAGTAACCAATCCCAGAGTGATAGAGATATGCAACCTTTCAGACAGAGAATTACAAATAGCTGATTTGAGGAAGATAACAAAATTCAAGATAAGATAGATAAATTCAGAATTCTATCAGACACATTTTACAAAAAGATTAAAATAATTTTTGAAAAAATCAAGCAGAAATTCGGGAGCTGATTTTGCTCAGCAAAAGAAACTATTATCAGAGTGAACAAGCAACCTACAGAATGGGAGAAAATTTTTGCAATCCATCCATCTGACAAAGGGCTAATATCTGGAATCTACAAGGAACTTAAACAAATTTAGAAGAAAAAAACAAATAACTCCATTAAAAAGTGGGTGAAGGATATGAACAGACACTTCTTAAAAGAAGACATTTATGTGGCCAACAAACGTATGAAAAAGAGCTCATCGTCACTGATCTTTAGAGAAATGCAAATCAAAACCAAAATGAGATACCATCTCACGCCAGTTAGAATGGCAATCATTAAAAAGTCAGGAAACAACAGAGGCTGGAGAAAATGTAGAGAAATAGGAACACTTTTACACTGTTGGTGGGATTGTAATTTATTTCAACTATTGTGGAAGATACTGGGGCGATTCCTCAAGGATCAAGAACCAGAAATACCATTTGACCCAGCAATCCCATTACTGGGTATATACCCAAAGCATTATAAATAATTATACTATAAAGACACATGCACAAGTATATTTATTGCAGCACTGTTCACAATAGCAAAGACTTGGAACCAACCCAAATGCCTATCAATGATAGACTGGATAAAGAAAATGTGGCACATATACACCATGGAATACTACACAGACATAAAAATGGATGAGTTCATTTCCTTTTCAGGGACATGGATGAAGCTGGAAACCATCATTCTTAGCAAACTAACACAGGAACAGAAAACCAAACACCTCATGTTCTCACTTATAAGTGGGAGTTGAACAATGAGACCACGTGGAAACAGGGAGGGGAACATCACACACCAGGCCTATTTGGGGATGGGGGGCTAGGGGAGGGATAGCATTAGGAGAAATACCTAATGTAGATGATGGATTGATAGATGCAGCAAACCACCATGGCACATGTATACCTATTAACAAAGCTGCACGTTCTGCACATGTATCCCAGAACTTAATATATAATAATAATAAAAAAAGAAATTCAGGAGCTGAAAAATTTAATTAACACACTGAATAATGCCTCAGAGTTTCTCAATAGCAGAATTGATCAAGCAGAAAAAAAGAATTAGTGAGCTTGAGGACAGGCACTTGAAAACACATATTCAGATCAGGAAAAAAAAAAAAAGAATAAAAAAGAATGAAACAGGCTAAAGAGATCCAGAAAAATAGCCTCAAAAGGACAAATATAAGGGTTATTGCCTTTAAAAAAGAGATAGATAGATAGATCAGGGTAGAAAGTTTATTCAGAGAAATAATAACAGAGAACTTTCCAAATCTAGAGAAAGATATTAATATTCAAGGAAAAGGCTATAGAATACCAAGAATATTTAACCCAAAAAATACTACCTCAAGATATTTAATAAACTCCCAAAGGTTAAGGATAAAGAAAGGATCTTAAAGTATAAAGATAAAAGAAACAACATAAAAAGAAGTTCCAATATGTCCGGCAGCAGACTTCTCAGTAGAAATGTTGCAGGCCAGGAGAAAGTGTCATGATATATTTCAAGTGCCGAAGCATAAAATTTTTATTCTACTGTGGTATATCCAGTGAAAATGTTCTTCAAACATGACGAAATACTTTTCCAGACAAACAAAAGCTGAGGGATGTTATCAACACCAGACCTGTTGTACAAGAAATGCTAAAGGGAGTTCTTCAGTCCCAAGGAAAGGATGTTAATGACCAGTAAGAAATCCATCACAAGGTGTAAAACTTACTGGTAATAATAAGTACACAGACAAACAGAAAATATTATAACAGTGTAATTATAGTGTATAAATTACTCATATATTAAGTAGAAACAGTAGAAAATAAACCTATCAAAAATAACTACAACTTTTCAAGAAATAGTATAATAAGATACAAATTGAAATTTTAAAAAGTTAAAAAGTAAAGAGATGAAGTTTTTATTAGTTGTCTCTGCTTATTTTTAGTTTGCTAGTTTTTAGTTTTGTCAGTTTTTGCAATCAGTGTTAAGCTGTCATCAATTAAATGTAATGGGTTACGAGATTATTATTTGCATGTCTCATGATAACCTCAAATCAACACAAGTAGAACAGATATATAGATAAGCAATAAAAAGCAAGAAATTAAAACATACCACCACCAAAAATATGCATTCTTCTCCTTAGCACATGGATTATGATCAGGGATAGACCATATTTTAGGTAACAAAACAAGTCTTAAAATATCAAAAGAATTGAAAACATATCAAGTAAGTTCTCTGGCCTCAATGGAATAAATCTCTAAATCAATAGCAAGAACTTTAGAAGCTTGACAAACACATGAAAATTAAACATGCTACTTAGTGACGAGTGGGTCAAAGAATAAATTAAGAACTAAATTGAAAAATGATTTGAAACAAATGAAAATGAACACACAACATGCCAAAATCTATGGGATACAGCAAAAGCCCCACTAAGAGGAAAGTTAATAGCAATAAGCGCCTACATGAAAAAAATAGAAAAATTTCAAATAAAAAACCTAGCCAGGTGCAGTGGCTTACACCTGTAATCCCAGTACATTCTGAGGCTGAGGTGGGTGGATCACTTAAGGCCAGGAGTTTGAGACCAGCCTGAGCAACATGGTGAAACCCCCACCTCTACTAAAATTACAAAAATTAGCCAGGTGTGGTGGCACGTGTTTGTAATCCCAGCTACTTGGGACGCTGAGGCACAAGAATTGCTTGAACACAGGAGCTGGAGTTTACAGGGAGCCAAGATCCTGCCACTGCACTCCAGTCTGGGCGACAGGGAAACTCTGTCTCAAACAAACAAACAAAAACAAAAACAATAAAATCTGATGATGCATCTAAAAGAACTAGAAAAGCAAGCGTAAACCAAAAACAAAAATAGTAAAAGAAAATAAACTAAATATCAGAGAAGAAATAAATAAAATTGAAATTAAAAAAAATCAAAATGAAGTTAGTTTTTTAAAAAGATAAAGTCAAAAAACTTGTCAGACTAAGAAAAAGACAAAAGACCCAAATAAAATCAGAGACAAAAAAGGAGACATTCCAATTGATACCACATATAGTCAAAGAGTCATTAGAGACTAGCATGAGCAACTATGTGCCAATAAATTAGAACATTTAAAAGAAATGGATAAATTCCTAGACAAAAGAACCTGCTATAATTAAACTATGAAGAAAGTAAAAACCTGGATAGAACAATAACAAGCAATGATATCCAAGCTGTAATAAAAAGTATCCCAGCAAAGAAAAGTCCAGAACCCAATGGCTTCACTGCTGGAAGTTACCGAATACATAAGATGAACTAGTATTAACACTACCCAAATCATTCCAAAAAATAAAAGAGGAAGGAGCACTTGCAAACTCATTATATGAAGCCATTATTACTGTGATACTAAAACCAGACAAAGACACATCACATCCGTAAACAAACAAACAAACAAAAAGAAATCCAAAATGAATTAAAACTACACAATGGTATTTCCTAGGAATATTGACAAAAAATCCTCAACAAAATACTAGCAAACAAATTCAACAACACACTAAAAAAATCATTCATCATCATCAAGTTTGATTTATCCCTAGGATACAAAGATAATTCAAATATGCCAATCATTAATTTGATACTGTGTATCAACAGAATGAAGGACAAAAATGTATGATCATTTCAATTGATCCTGAAAAGGCAGTTGGAAAAAGTCAATATCCCATCATGATAAAAACCATGAAAAGACTGGGAATAGAAGGAACATACTGCAACACAATAAAAGTCATATATGACAGTCCAACAGCTATTATTATAATCAATGAAGAAAAAGTAGAAACCTTTGGGCGCAGTGACTCACGCCTGTAATACCAGCACTGTGGGAAGCCGAGGTATGCAGATCACGAGGTCAAGATCTCGAGACCATCCTGGTCAACATGGTGAGACCCCATCTCTACTGAAAATATAAAAATTAGCTGGGCTTGGTGGCACATGCCTGTAGTGCTAGCTACTCGGGAGGTTGAGGCAGGAGAATCACTTGAACCTGGGAGGCGGAGGTTGCAGTGAGCCAAGATCGTGCCACTGCACTCCAGCCTGACGACAGAGCAAGACTCTGTCTCAAAAAAAAAATAAAAATAAAAATAAAACCTTTTTTGTAAACAAGGCAATGATTCCCACTTACTCCACTGTTATTAAATATCCTACAGGAAGTCTTAGTTAGAACAATGAGACAAGAGAAAGAAATAAAGGCCATCTAAGTTGGAAAGGAAATTAAATTATCTTTGTAGATTACATCATCTTATGTTTGAAAAAAACTAAAGACTCCATCAAAAGACTATTAGAATTGATAAATTCAGAAAAGTTACATGATATAAAATTAATACCAAAAAAACAGCATCATTTCTATATTCCAGTTGTAAAAGAAATCTGTAAAATAAATCAAGAAAGTAATCCCATTTACAATAGCTACAAATAAAATAAAATACCTAGGAATAAACTTAACCAAATAATTGAAACATATGTGCAATAAAAACTATAAAACATGATGTAAAAAATTTGAAGGTGACACAGAAAAAGTAGAAGGATACCCCATGTTTATGGATTGGAAGAATCAATACTGTTATAATGTTCATACTACTCAAAGCAATATGTAGATTTAATGCAATCCTTATCAAAATACCAATGACATTCCTCAAAGAAAAAGCAAAAATAATTCTAAAATTTATATGGAACCACAAAAGGCCCAGAATAACCAAAGTTATTCTGAGCAAAAAGGACAAAACTTGAGGAATCACATTACCTGACTTCAAATTATACTACAGAGCTATTGTAGCCAAAGCAGCATGGTATTAGCATAAACAACAACAACAAAAAGACACAGACACCAGCAGAGGGGCACTGGGCTGGAATGTGGGGATCTTGGGGGTGGCCCTGGGCATCAAGCTAATGGAGGGTTCCCCAGGCTCATTCCTCAAAATCATTCTGCCCTCCTAGAGGTCTAGACCTGTAATGAAAGGACCAGCCTCTAAGATCTTCAAAATTCCTTCGGGGTCATTCTGGCATTGTTTGGATGATTCCTTCTCTCTATACTAAACTCCTTCATAGAATGTCAGTTAGCTACACTCTTGGATTTTTTCTCCAAGCATGCAAACATGCATTTGAAGTCGTATGTATGTATGTGTGTATTTCTGATTTTGAGAGAGGGTCGCCCTCCGTCACTGAGGCTGGAATACAATCATTGCTCATTGTAGCCTCAACTTCTTGGGCTCAAACAATCTTCCTACCTTGGCCTCCTTGGGCTGGGATTGGAGTAATGAGACATTGAGCTTAGCCCTTTTAAGATTTTTACATTGCCAGTTGTAAATTTTTCAAATGTTTCCATTTTACATCAATTTTAATTGTAAATTCTTCCTTTCAGTTATTATTTTCCTCTGGCATTTCACAGTATGTAGTTAAAAGTAGCCACACAGCAGCCTGAATGCTTTGCTGCTTCGATGTTTCTCCTGACAGATATTCTGGTTCATTGCTCTTAAATTCTGCATTTCATAAAACCCTAAGGCATAGAAGTAATTCAGCCAATTTCTTTGTGACTTCATAATGAAGATACTAGTATTAGTCAGTTTTTGTGTCACTATGAAAAGACAACTGACACTGGTTAATCGATAAAGAAAAGAGGTTTAATTGGCTCACAGTTCCAGAGGCTGTACAGGAAATGAGGTGACAGCATCTGCTTCTGGTGAGGACTTCAGGAAGCCTTATAATCAAGGCAGAAGGCAAAGGAGAAACAGACATATCACATGATATGAGAGGAAGCAAGAGAGAGATGGGGAAGTCCAGTACTCTTTTAACCAGATATTACTTCACCCATTACTATAAGGATGATACCAAGCCATTCACCACAGATCCACCCCTATGACCCAAACACCTCTGTAACAATGTTACCTGTAACATTGGGGAGTACATTCAAAATGAGATTTAGAGGGGACAGATATCAACACTATGTCATTCTGCCTCTGGCCACCCTAACCTCATATACTTCTTATATTGTATGATGGTTAATATTGAGTGTCAACTTGATTGGATTGAAGGATACAAAGTATTGTTCCTGAGTGTGTCTATGAGGTTGTTGTCAAAGGACATTAAGTCACACTCCACAACCCATAAAAGTCTCCTTAAGTGAATTTTTAAAATTATCCTGGTAAAATGTAGCTTACTTTCCAAACTAACTCTGGTATGGCATTACATGACAGATAGCAGACCCTGAAGAAAATCAAAATATTTTACCCCAAAATATTTGTTTGATATATTTTGAAATGGCCTGCAGGGCTGTCTTTTGTAACGTTTGGATATGTAGAGAATCTCCATTAATGCAGCCAGACCTTCCTCTTTTTGGCCTTTCCTGAATCTATGAGAGACTGAGAGTCTGACACTTTTAGGACTTGAAGAGACATTTACTATCAATTATCTGTAAGGGCTGCTATCTATGTGGATTCATCTGCGTAACAACGGCCTTGCACCCTACCCCTGCTCCCCAATCTTCAATGGCTTATCTTAACTCAAGCATTCCTTTCTACTGACTTCAAGTCTTTAGATAATAGCTTAACTCTCTCAATCAATTGTCAACTAAAAAATCTCTAAAACCCATCTATGACTTGTAAACCACCTCTTCAAGATATCCTGCCATTTCAGGACTAAACCAATGTAAACTTTCATGTCTTGATTTATGTCTTTGCCTGAAATTCCTGTCTCCCTAAAATGTATAAATTCAAACTGTAATGGGAACACCTTGGGTGTGTTTTCTTAGGACTTCTCAAGTCTTTGTAGGGTTTGGTTTATCCACTAGCAATGTGAATATTGTAGATTAATAATAATTCAAAAACAAGCAATAAAATAAAAGAAAAAAAAGTACTACTGTGAAGATAATGTCACATAGTTGTACAATTCCCAAATTTAAATCTTACATATGTTGATACATCTTTAGGCAAATTTAAAGGAAAACTTCCAATATCATTGTATTATTGCAACATAAGACTGTATGTTTTTGGCCTAGTGTTATCGGTAGATTTCGAATCTGTCCTTTACCAAACAAAATCAAAGGCTTTGTCAGATTACCAGACTTTCATAAATTGTTTTGTTTGTTAATTATAAACTAAAATTGGCTGATGCATAATAGATTATTTTTACTAGTGTGCAAAATCAACATAAATATTAATTGTAAGTTGCTCTGAACGGACTACACCATGGTTGAGCCATTGTGACCCCTGTGACCCACACGTACAGGCCTCCTGGAGTCACAAAGTCTGGAGCAACAGGAGAACCACTAAAGAAGATACAGCTAATTCCTGCCTTAACTGATTAACCGACCTTGCAACATTCCACCACTGTGATATGTTTGTGCCCTACCCTAACTCATCAATCAACCTTGTGATATCCTGCCTTGTGATCTCCCACCACCTCATGACTATGCACTTTGTGACATTCTTCCCCTGCTCAAAAACACTGCCCCTAACTATAACTTTCCACTCCTTTCCCCAAACCTATAAAACCAGTTCTACTCCCACCACCCTCTGCTGACTCCCTTTTCAGACTCAGTGTGCTCACACTCCAATGAATAAACAGCCTTGTTGCTCACAGGAAGCCTGCTCAGGTGGTCTCTTATACAGACGCATGTAATATTTGGTGCTGAAACCTGGGATAGGGGAACTCTCCTGGGAGATCTCTCCCCTATCTGCCCGGCACTCTCCCATCGAAGAGACTCCCCTCAACCTTGGGACTTCAGACCTGCCCTGCAAAATGAGCCTACCTCTGTCCACACATCAGGTAAGCTGCCTCAGTCTCTTCTCATCTCTCTCTCTCTCTCTTTCTCTTTTCAAAATTGAGACAAGGAACTTTCCTCTTATCCATGTTTCAGAAATCCAACGTTGGTCACAGACTCTTCTTGGGAAGACAATCTTCCCTCAGTGTTTGGTCAATGCCCAGCATGCCTGCCTTGGCCATTCACCAGCCGCACAACCCAGGACCTCCACTGGGGATGCCCACTGAGGATCCTAGTGGTTGCTCTATTCCTCATCTCTCTCTTTCCTCTCTAACTTTCCCTGTTCTATCATGAGCATCCTCCTGCCCTCCATCCCTCCTTCTTCCTTTCTGGCTCGTGTCCTCAAAAACCTCAAATCTCTTCAGCTTTCACCCAATCTAAAGCCTAAATGTCTAAGTTTTTTTCTGTCACATGGCCTGGGCCCAATATAAATTAGACAGTGGCTCTCAGTGGGCAGAAAATGGCACTTTTGATTTCTCTATCTTGCAGGACTTAGACAACTTCTATCACAAAATGGGCAAATGGTCGATGTATCCTGTGTACAGTCGTTTTTTACACTACGATCTCTCCCTGGCCTCTGATCCCAATGTGATCCATCCGTAGTTTTCCTTATCTCCTTCATCTGCCCCTTCTTCTACCAGGAATGCTGACTCTGCCTTGTCTGTTGACTGCTTCGATCTTCCCCCCTGCCACACATCTGAACCCAATGCTAATCCCCCTCTGAACCTAGTTCCTCTTCTACCCACAGCCCACCTCCTTATGCCCCTTACACCACCACCCCTCCTCATACCCAGTCTGGCTTGCAATTTGGCCCCACGACTAGGCCCCCTGCCCCTGCCCAGCAATTTCCCCTTCAAGAGGTGGCAGGGGCCGAAGGAATAGTACAAGTTCATGTCCCTTTCTCCCTGTCTGACCTATCCCAAATTAGTCAACGTCTAGGCTCTTTTCCATCAGACCCCACCACATATATACAAGAATTCCAATACTTAACTCAGTTCTATAATCTTACCTGGAATGATTTAAATGTCATCCTCAGCTCTACTCTCGCTCCTCAGGAGTGAGAACCAGTTCCGACTCTAGCTCAATCTTATGCTGATGACTGCCGGCACCTTGAGCCTGGCCTCCAAGAAGGTGCTAGGGCAGTACCCCATGAAGACTCCCACTGGAGCTACCAGTCAGGGGCCCAAGGCATAGCAAGGCAGGACTGGATGATCTCCTGACTAGTCCAAGGGCTCCAGAAGGCTGCATATAAAGTTGTCAATTATGACAAACTAAAGGAGATCACTCAGAACAGAGATGAAAATCCAGTCCAGTTTATGGCCCACCTAGCTGCTACCCTCAGGTGATATAGGGCACTAGACCCTGACGGACCAGAAGGCCGCCTTATTCTTAACATGCATTTTATTAAACAGTCAGCTCCTGACATTATAAAGGAACTTCAAAAAATAGAGTCTGGCCTTCAAACCCCACAACAGAATTAATCAACCTCACCTTCAAGGTGTTCTGTAATAAGAAAGAGGCTGCCTGGCGGCAGGACATTTAACAATTACAAATGCCCGCCTCCTCCGTAAGACACACCCCAGCTGTACCTCCTACCTGCAAAAACTTCAAGATGTCCAAACCGCAGCGTTTAACCGCCCCTCCCAGACCTTGCTTCAAGTGTCGGAAACATGGCCACTGGGCTAATCAATGCCAGCAGCCCGGGATTCCTTCCAAGCCATGCCCCGTCTGTGTGGGCCCTCACTGGAAGTCGGACTACCCAACTCTCATGGTCATTTCTGGAGCTCCTGGAGCTCCAACCCAAACCTCTCCAACCAACTCCTTCCCAGATCTCCTCGGCTTGGTGGCTGAAGACTGAGGCTGCCCAAACAACTTGGGGGCCCCTGGATCATCACAGATGCCAAGCTTAGGGTAACTCTTATGGTGGAGGGTAAGTCCCTACCCTTCTTATTTGATCCGGAGGCTACCCACTCCACATTACCTTCTTTTCAAGGGCCTGTTTCCCTTGCCTCCATAAGTGTTGTGGGTATTGATGGCCAAGCTTCTAAACCCCTTAAAACTCCCCAACTCTGGTGTCAAATCGGGCAACACTCCTTTATGCAGTCCTTCCTAGTTATCCCCACCTGCCCAGTCCCCTTATTAGGCCAAGATATTTTAACTAAAGTATCTGCCTCCCTGACTATTCCTGCACTACAGCCACACCTCATAGCTACCCTTTTATCCAATTCCAACCCTCCCTCACAACCTCCCCTTTCATCTCCCCACCTCAACCCTAAAGTATGGCATACCTCTGCTCCTTTCCTTGCAACTGATCTTCACCCCTTATCATCCCATTAATACATAACCACCCATATCCTGCTCAATGCCAATACCCCATCCCATAACAGGCTTTAAGGGGCCTAAAGCCTGTTATTATTAGCCATCTACTACAGCATGACCTCTTAGTTCCTACCAACTCCCCTTACAACTCTCCCATCCTACCTGTTCAAAAACCAGATAAATCCTACAGGCTAGTCCAAGATCTTCGCCTCATTAATCAGATTGTCCTCCCTGTCCATCCTGTTCCTTCGCTGGCCAGAAATTGTTGGCTATGCATTTCCCTATCTTCCCCCTACTACACAGCTATCCCTGCCCTACCAACCAACTGGACAACTTCCCCCATCTCCCTACATCTTCAAACCTCTTTCAATGACCCCCAACTTTACTCTCCAGGATAACTTCTTTACTTTCTAGACAAATTCAGGAAGAACTCCCCTGACATGTCTTACCAACAAGCTGCTGTTCTCCTCTTTACCTACCTAAAAAACCTGTCCCTCTATATCAGTCCCACACCCCCTGTTCTTGAACCCCTCACTACACAAACAACTATCCCCATTGCCACTCCCTGATGTGTCTCCCGGCAGTTACCTACTGGCATTCCTTTAGGAAATCTCCCATCTTCTGTATGTTCCTCTACTCTTTATCTCCAAGTTCCTAACACTCATATTACTGAAAAACTTGGAACATTCCTGCTCTACATTACAGAAAAGCCTTCCCTTCTCACCACTAATATTAAAAACATCAATAACAATTTTTGTCGAGGAAAACACTTAGCCTGCCTTTCACTTCATCCCTGGGTACCTGCCCCCTGCTCTATGGATTCCCAGCCCCCGCCGCCTCCCAAGACTTTTTCTTGCCTATCTATATCTAGTTTTATAAACAATAGTGAATGGCTACTTGTAGATACAAATCGCTTCCTTATATACCATGAAAACAAAACCTCTCCTTCTAAACAATTACCACATCAAACTCCACTACAGCCCTTAACGGCTGCCGCTCTTGCAGGATCTCTAGGGTTCTGGATACAAGACCTCACTTCCAAAACACTCTCACACGTTTTTTACTCTGCATTTTCAGTTCTGCCTGCCTCAAGGACTCTTTCCTCTGTTGCTCTTCCACCTACATGTGCCTCCTTGCCAGCTGGACAGGCACCTGTACTTCAGTCTTCCTTACTCCCCAAATCCATTTTGCAAATGGGAGTGAACAACTCCCCATTCCCCCTATAACTCCAACACGACAAAAAAGAGTCATCCCATTACTTCCCTTACTTGTAGGATTAGGAGTCTCCACCACTGCAATCTGAACAGGAAGAGCAAGCCTTGCAACTTCCATCACCACATTTCCCAGTCTGTCCAGTGACTTTTCTGCTAGACTTGCTGATTAAACTCAGACACTTTCTGTCCTCCAAGCCCAGGTCAATTCCCTAGCCGCAGTTGTCCTCCAAAGTCGCGGAAGCCTCAATCTACTTACTGCTGAAAAAAGGAGGTCTCTGCCTATTCCTAAATGAAGAATGCTGTTTTTACTTAAACCAATCAGGCCTGGCATATGACAGCATCAAAAAACATAAAGACGGGGCTCAAAAACTAGCTAATCAAGCAGTTACACTAGACCAACCTGGTCATTCTCTAGCTTAGCCTCATGGCTTCTCCCACTAACAGGCCCCTTTGTGCTCATCCTTCTTATTCTCCTATTCAGACCTTGTCTTTTCTGGCTTGTCTCTCAGTTCATACAAAATCACATCCAAACACTTACTACTAATCAGTCTATATGACAAATACTCCTTCTAACAAACCCAAAATATCACCCCTTACCCCAAGATCTTTCTTCAATTTAATCTCTCCAACTTTAGGTTCCCATGCCACTCCTAACCCTGCTCAAAGTAGCCCTGAGAAACATCACCCATCACCCCAAAACATCATCCATCACCGCTCCATACGACCCCAACATTTTCACCACAGCATTACACTACTCTTTCTCTTTTTATTTCTTTCTCGTTTTATTTTTCATTGTTAAACATAAAAAGACAGGAATGTAGGTTCCTCTGAATGGACAGCACCATGGTCGAGCCATTGTGAGCCCTGTGACCCACACGTACAGGCCTCCTGGTATCACAAGGCCTGGAGCAACAGGAGAACCACTAAAGAAGAAACAGCTAGTTCCTGCCTTAACTGATTAACCGACCTTACAACGTTCCACCATTGTGGTATGTTCCTGCCCTGCCCTAACTAATCAATCAACCCTGTAATATCGTGCCTTGTGACCTCCTCCCACCTCATGACTATGCACCTTGTGACATTCTTCCCCTGCCTGAAAAAACTGCCCCTAACTGTAACTTTCCACTACCTACCCCAAACCTATAAAACCAGTTCCACTCCCACCACCCTCTGCTGACACCCTTTTTGGACTCAGCGCGCTTGCACCCGAGTGAATAAATAGCCTTGTTGCTCACACTAAGCCTGCTCAGGTGGTCTCTTATGTGGACATGTGGACGCGCAAAACAGTAATGACATACTAACATCATATAAAAAGGTTTTCTTCTTTACTTAACTTCATGTATAGCTTTTAAAGTTAGATATTTCCATTTATCAACTCATTAATATTTTAAAATCTAATTTTATATTTTATTATCGTTATTTTTAAGTTTTTACTTCACTTTACTTCTAGACCAATTCAATTCTACATTGGAATATCATTACTTACTTTGTTAAAACCATATTTTTCCAGTCAAGTCCCTCTTTATGTATAACCCCCAACTAGTAGACAGAGCTAAGAAGTAAGGTGCCTCTCTTTCCCCACACTCTCAGAAGTATATTTTATAATTAAACAAAAACTTTACTCCACTTATGAGCATGGTGGCCAAACATTTTGGGTTATCAAACCATCCTGGCTTAATTTATCGACACAGAATAATTCTTGTAGTATCCTCTTTTACTCTCAAAATAATCTGTGATTGAGTAACATATTTATAGTCACATTTATGGGACTTCAGATGGCTTGTGAGTTTTTAAGAACTAGAGCATGGGGATCATGGACTACCTGTGTTTGCCAATTTGGTTTTTTTTTTTTTTTTTTTTGAGTTGGAGTCTCACTCTGTCACCCAGGATGGAGTGCAATTGTGTGGTCTCGGCTCACTGCAACCTCTGCCCCCTGGGTTCAAGTGATTCTCCTGCCTCAGCCTCCCGAGTAGCTGAGATTGCAGGCGCATCCCATCACACTCGGCTAATTTTCATACTTTTAGTGGAGACAGGGTTTCACTATATTGGTCTGGCTGGTCTCAAACTCCTGACCTCATGATCTGCCCGCCTCAGCCTCCCAAAGTGGTGGAATTACAGGCGTGAGTCACTGAGCCCGGCCTGCCAATTGGTTTTATAACAAAAAAAAAGTAAACTCTCATCTTCATAAGAGGAAGTAGCTTTACAACTTGGGGCAAGTTAGACACCTATACTTCCACAGAGACTGCAAGATAGGGCTGCTATTTTAATAATAATGACATTTCAAAGGTAGGGCTCCCAAGGCTTTGAGAAAGAGAGTCCTGGGTTGTTAAACTGGGAAGAAACTTTTTTTAAAAAAATGACATCTCAAAGCAGCAGATAAATAATCTGTAATTATACATTTTCTAATGTAAATGCTCTAAGTAAAAGGAAGAGAGAATTCTATGGTTAGGCTATGAGAGTTTTGTAAGGGTAAAGGTGAGAGGGTGGCAATAGAACTAGAGAAGAGAAGTCTGCTTAAAGTTTAATCAAGCTGAAGACAGCATTGAGGCTATCGTTGTCAGTACATATATGTCTTCTCAATAAATATTTTACACAGTACAAATGTAACAACAACAGACACAGCTTGTATCTTTTGGATTGCATGTTTAATTGCATTAAGGAGATCCCCGTTTGTGTAAATAAAATTTTTATTAGATTTCTTAGTTTTTTTTGGCCAGGCACGGTGGCTCACGCCTGTAATCCCAGCACTTTGGGAGGCCGAGAGTGGTGGATTGCCTAAGCTCTGGAGTTTGCAACCAGCCTAGGCAAAATAGTGAAACCCTGTCTCTACTAAAAAAAAAAAAAAAAAAAAAAAAAAAAACAAAAAAAAAAACAATAAATTAGCCTGGCATGGTGGCGTGCGCTGTAGTCTCAGCTACT
Source organism: Theropithecus gelada (assembly GCF_003255815.1). Lineage (NCBI taxonomy): Eukaryota > Metazoa > Chordata > Mammalia > Primates > Cercopithecidae > Theropithecus > Theropithecus gelada. The sequence goes on along the minus strand of NC_037685.1, from coordinate 25,582,796 downwards.
CAGGAGGCTGAGGCAGGAGAATCACTTGAACATGGGAGGCAGAAGTTGCGGTGAGCTGAGATTGTGCCACTGCACTCCAGCCTGGGCGATAGAGCAAGACCCTGTCTCAAAATTAAACAAATAAATAAATAAAATAAAAATAAATAAATACATATTTCACACAGTACCAATGTAACAACACAATACTCCTCCGTTGAAAATACTAATTATATTAGCCAGTTTGAATACATTATAGTCAGCTTCTTTGTTTGGGTTTATAAAGCAGTAAAGTCTAGCTGTTATTTATGTAAAACAACTTTCCAAGAAATTTACTGTGGATAATTATTGCCAATAACACATCTAAATTTGAATGACAATCCATATAAATAAATTTTTATATATTTTGTAAACTTCTATATGCAACATTAGCTATCTAAATAAAATGATGGAAACTCCTTAAAATCAAACAGACTCTTTAGAAGTAATTATTTCAGTGATTTGAAAGTTATCTGATTGGATATATACAACTATAGGTTTTCTGGGTTTTTTTTTTAAATGTATATCGCATTACAGTCTTACTAATATTTAAAAAGACTTTCAGGGTGCAAATACAGAGCAGCTTTTTTTTTCAATTAGCTCATTAAAAAGCAAAGTAAATTTCATTAACATTCTAGTGTGATTTCTGAATACATTATACACCTTCAGCATTAAATGAATCAACAAATGGGAATAATTTCAAAATATCAGAGCATAAGCACAAAACACAAATAATGATAAATAATTTGTGCTTTTCACAGACTGAAATATAAACATCTATTCACAGCTTCTCTCAGCATGATTGAAATATCTTCTTAGCACTCTCTCTTCTAAAGCCTTTTTCACCTCAGGAGAGCATAAATGCCTTCACAAAGCTGTGAACTGTTAGAGTTCTGAATCTCCTTGGTCAGTTAATCGTAAGTTTGCCTACACAATGTTATGGGTCAGCTGAAGTTCAGAAGAAAGGTGGCAATAAACTATTGGTAAAATTTCAGATTGTAAAGTTCGAAAGAGGTCAACTACACAGGATAATCTAGAAGTGTATTATCCCTCTTACCCAATATTTAGTCAGAGTCCAGCATCAAATCTTAAGTCTAAATGTCTCAGTTTCAGTGTTCTTAGGGTTGCAGCATGGCCCTTTTTTGTTGGTTGGATTAAATACATCATAGCTTAAACATACTCAATGTGATCTTCTATTGTTAAGTGACCTCTTGTGATAATTAATTTTCGGATTAAAAAAAGAAATTTTCAGAATCTTTTGTCATGCAATCACATTTGCAATTCCAAATTAGAATTCTTAGAATTTATGCTTGTTTAAAAATGAGAATGGTACAACCAGGGCTTCGGTGGACAGACATAAACAGCCAAGTGAGTCCTCATGTACGACACAGGATTTTCAAAGTAGAATATTCAAATGTTTGCTTCCCGGGTAACAAGTCATAGATATGGTGGTATTCACTCCTTCAGAACTACTGCTTGGCTCTTGCTAAGTGACTAAAAAAAAAAATCTTGTATTGATCAATGTTAACTAGTAAAGTATAAGTTCATCCTGTGAACAAGCATGGCAGCTAGAACATGAGATAGGTGTTCAGTTGTTGTTGTTGTTGTTGTTGTTTTTCAGTTATTTTCATTGTTGTTTGTTTTCCCTCCTTTTATTCAAGGCCCTATTCTTTTCTTTTCCCCAGTCACTAAATTCTCTCTCCAAAGTGCATCTTTATGAACTGGAACTTAGTCTTTTTGATCACTTATCTCAAGAGAAATTGGTACTAACTTCTTATAGGATCAATTGATTTTTTTCTAATGAGTTTAATTTAGCAGCACACTAAGCTATTGTGATTAGGTGATAAATAAGAGGTTACTGCTGTTTATACAACATACCAATGGAACAGACTATAGCGTCCAAAAGTAGGCCCTCACTTATGTAATTTGTTGAAGTTCAAAAAGTCTTTGAAGTAATTCCATGAAAAAAAACAACAATAGAAATGCTTTATATAAATATGTGAGTTCCTGCAGTCTAGCCCCTAAGGATTCTGTATACGTAAGTCCAAGTCAAGCTTCTTAAATCAATTTTTCTTTTACTTCCCCGTGGATACTGATAAGAAATATTTATGTGGGTGCCTATAAACTGAAGGTTAGTTAAAGCAATACTTTTTGGTGGGTAATGTTAGACAGGGGTGGCGAAAAATGGCATGTGGATTCTCAATCTGGTGGTGGCGGACAAAGGGGACTCTCTTATCCAACATCCTAAGGACAGTGGGTGAGATATTACATGGGTTATACCTACTGTTAGCTATCTATCACTCTACTCTACCTCAAATACAACAAAAACATTCACAAACATTCTCCCACCAGATGTGTCCTGGAGAGTTCTACACTTATTAATAGCATGATTGTAGAAACTGAGTTTCAACTTGTTTTCTATTCTACCATTTTATCTTCCTTAGACCACTGCAGTTGCTGCTCTTCCTGTTTTCATGTTTTTCATTATACTTTAAACTTTTTATTGGTTAATGAAATAATCTCGATATACATCTAAGCAAATACTTATAACAATGTCAGATCATATTACTCTCCTCAAAAGCTTCCAAAGACTTCTACCTACTCAGAGTTTAATAGCAAGTCTTTGTATTGAACTAGAAAGCCTTACATGATCTGCCCCTACTCCCTGCTTCTAATATACTACCACATTGCTCTCTCTCCTTCATCAATACTAACCTTCCTCTAATTTTTACTGGGTGTTTCACTTGTTATTTCCTCTACAGTGTTCTTCCTGTAAGTGTTGAGGAAGATACTGCTTCGTGCCTTCCCTGAGTCACAGTGTCTAAAATAGTCTCATCCAACACTGGCTATATAATTTTTAGGATCCAGCAAAAAATAAAATAAAAAAACACATGACCTTTGGCTAAAAAAAAAGTCAAAAAACAGCAGATGCTGGTGAGGTTGTGGAGAAAAAGGAATGCTTATACACTGTTAGTGGAAGTGTAAATTATTTCAATCACTGTCACTGAAGACAATGTGACGATTCCTCAAAGACCTAAAGATGTAAATACCATTCAACCCAGCAATCCCATTACTGGGTGTATACCTACAGGAATATAAATCATTCTTTTAAAAAGACACATGCACACATATGTTCACTGCAGCACTACTCACAATAGTAAAGACATGGAATCAACCTAAATACCTATCAATGATAGGCTGGATAAAGAAAATATGATACATATACACCATGGAATACTTTGCAGCCATAAAAAGAACAAGATCATGTCCTTTGCAGGGACATGGATGGAGCTGGAGGTCATTATCCTTAGAAAACTACCACAGGAACAGAAAACTGAATACCACATGTTCTCACTTGTAAGTGGAAGTTAAATGATGAGAACACGTGGACACACAGAGGGGAACAACACACACTGTAGCCTATCAGAGGGTAGAGGGCTGGAGGAGGGAAAGGATCAGGAAAAATAACTAATGGGTAGTAGGCTTAATACCTGGATGAAATAATCTGTGCAACAAACCTCCATGACACATGTTTACCTGTGTACTAATCCTGCACATGTACCCTTGAACTTCAGATAAAACTTTAAAATAAATAAATTGATAAATAAACATTTATATTCCTACAAAAAAACCCAAAACCAACCAACGAACAAATAACACAACAAGTAATGCTGAATGGTGACTCATGCCTGTAATCTCAGCACTTTAGGAGACTGAGGTGGGAAGATGACTTGAGCCCAAGAGATTGAGGTTGCAATAAGCCATGACTGCACCACTGCACTCCAGCCTGGGTGACAGAGTGAGATCCTATTTCAAAGAAAAAAGAAATCCCCCAAAACAAGTAATATTAAGACAGTGTGCAATGGACTGAATATGAATGTTTATTTTCCCACGAAATTTGTTGAAACTTAATCACCAATGTGATGTTATTAGGAGATGGATTTGGGGGAGGGATTAGATCATGAGGTCAGATCCCTCAGGAGTGCAATTAGTGTCCGTATAAAAGAGAACCAAAGGAGCTCGGTTGTCCCTTTCAACATGTAAGAACACAGCTAGAAGGCACCCTCTGTGAAGTAGAGAGCTGTTCCTCACTTGACACTGAATCTGCTGGCACACTGATCTTGGACTTCCTAGCCTCCAGAACTGTCAGAAACAAATTTCCGTTGTTTATAAGCATTTTAGTTTATAAAATTCTGTTGCAGCAGCCCAGAATAACTAGGCGGCTGTGAAAGTAGAACAATAAACCAAGGATGACCTCCTGATTGTGGGGCCTTGTGTGCCTGCAAATGTCAAATATCTATGAAGCTGGCCATGGTCTTACCCTCACTCTATCCCTTTTGTTTTCTAGCCTTTTAACTTGCATTAGTCGTATTTATATTACTTAATGATAGATGGCATATAATTGTGAATTTTTCCCCAGCAGTTTTTACATCCCAAAGAAATACAATCTTTCCCCAACTAGTGACATCATCACATCAGTTGGAGTCCTGTCCATATTTAATGAACAATCAGAATATACTTGTAGATTGGATAATAGAACTTAACATTTTTTTTTTAATTCCTCCTAAATTATGTGTTTGCATTTTCAAGACTCCCTACAATGTCATGACTGGAAAAGTTCACGATAGAAAGACATTAGTTTTAAGTAGTAATGGCAATCTAACGTTAAATGTAGTGGTGTTGTAGGAGTGATTAAGAAAATATTTTAGGCAGATAGAGAGGAAAAGGGGTCCTTGGGAAGTTTTCATTTTTTAAACCATCTCTGAAAAAGTTTCTTGTAAAGCCTCTGCTCTTAGAGTCAGGCCGGGAAGCTTTGGTATGCAAGTGAAGGCCATTAGAAACTGGGTCCACCCAACATGGGGATCCCTGCAGCCTTCTTGCCCTAGCCTAACATGTTCCTGGCAACATGATGGCCCTGACGTATCCCCATGTGTGTAGAACATCATAGTGCCCTGCATTTGCATATTAAAAGGCCAGGGTGGGAAGGCCAGCTTTTTCCAGGGCTATGTGAATGACAGGCCTGGTAAAACCAATCCCCTGAGCCTTATGCAAATCAGAGACCGGTTCCTCCAGCCTCTATGTATACACTTGGCTGGTTTCCACCCCACTTGGGGTTCCCTCTCTCGGCTTTGGAGTGCCCCTCCCTCTGTCTCTGTACAGGGGAGCTTCTCTTTCTCCTTCCCTTCTTGCCCCTTCTTGCCTGTTAAACTCTCTGCTCCTTCAAACCATTCCACATGTGTCTGTGTCATTTTATTTAAACCTGCATGAGGACCAAGAATCCTGGTGGTTCCTACACTCATCAGAGCCGTATCAGTGGTTTGTGTTTCTTGGTAACTCTGATGAAAACAACAGCTTAATAATAAATTAGCTGAAAGCTACTGTATTTAAAAGCTTTGACTCTGTACAGAAATCAGAAATTATGTATTGTTTATAAAAGATTTAAAATGTCTCCCACTGACATTCAAATGTAAAGTTTTAGGCTAGCTTTTGTTTTAACTTTAAAAATTCAAAGGATATGAGTACTGCATTAGACTGTAAAGTGACATATTTCATTCCCATCAGACCCCATGTTACAGATCATAGCTGTAGGGCATTTTTATTAACTTAGCTTGAATATATCTCTTCTGTTGGTTTTAGTCTTTGTGAGAGTTTCTAATTTCATAAGAAATTAAACCTTTTAGTATTAAAGTGACTAGACTATATGATATCTATCAATTCCTTAGGTAATACATTTCTTAATTTTCAGAATAAGTATGACCTTGCAGGAGAGGAGAAAACTGATAAAATCTATGGGGATTTAAAACTTTCAGAGTCTTGTACTTTTTGTCTGATCATGTGTTTCCATGGCAAACTTGCAAGTGGTGCTAATGAAGATTAAACATGTCCTACATTACAGAATGATGCCATGACTGTTGTCATCCAAGTAACAATGAAATAGTAGAATAATGAACAGTATTTGTGACTGTATTTGCACAGACATTTTAATATAGTAAATTCATAATTAATATAAAATATTAAATTCAGGTTTCTAGACAGTAAAATTATGTATGTAATACAATTTAATATATTAAATCAATTAGAATTTCTATTATTATATATCCTTATGTCAGTAACAAACTTTTATAGAGCAGACCAACAGAAAAAAAAGATTAACTGGCTAGGTGCGGGGGCTCATGCCTGTAATCCCAGCACTTTGGGAGGCTGAGGTGGGCGGATCAATTGAAGTCAGGAGTTCAAGACCAGCCTGGCCAACATGATGAAACTCCGTCTCTGCTAAAAATACAAAAATTAGCCAGGTGTGGTGGTGAGACCCTGTAATCTCAGCTAGTCCAGAGGCTAAGGCAGGAGAATCGCTTGAACCCAGGAGACGGAGGTTGTGGTGAGCTGAGATCACACCATTGCACTCCAGTCTGGGCAAAATAGTAAGACTTTCTTTCAAAAAAAAAAGAAAAGGAAAAAGAAAAAATGGTTAACTTACACACAACTACATACATACATATCCATAAAGCTAATAAATCTAAAAATAAATTTGTTCCAAAAAAATCAACTTGATATAAATATGATTTGGTCTTATTTTTGCAGTAAGAGTTATCAATTATGCTCTGTTAAATCATCCTCTTTCTGATTAAAAAAGGGTCTTTTTTATTGCTTGGTCTGATTCCAATAATTATTTATATAATTTTGATTAGTAAGAGATTTTAGTTTATGGTAATAAGGTAATACTATCTATGTAAAATGTAAACCCATTACCTTGACTTTTTTCACTCTTCCTTTATGGGAGGACCAGAATTCAGGTCCCAAAAGCTATGGGTGAAATAAAATAAACATATTATGCGCTGTCATCACCGTCTTTGTCTTCTGTTCCTCTTTTGCTCTGAAAAGAAAAATGTTTTGGTGTGTTTGTTTTCTTAACACAAGAATACACGATCATCTGTTGATTTGCTGATTCTACGTTGCTATGGTTTGAGTGTGTCTGCTCAGAAATTCAGGTGTTGCCAAAGTGATAGATTTAGGAGGTGTGGCCTTTAAGAGGCGATCAAGTCAAGAGAGTTCCTTCCTCTTAAATGGATTACAGTTGCTACAGAAAAGTCTTCATGTAAGTTTTGTTCTCCTGCTCTTCGGCCTTTCCCACACACAGCTTTCTTCCTGTCTGTAGAAGGCAACTGAAACTTCTAGTGCCTTGACCTTCTAAACCTCCAGAAGTAGGAGAAATAAATTTCTATCCTTTTTAAGTTACCCAGTCCCAGATATTTTGTTAGAGCAGCATAAATGAAATGAGACATATATATAACATTTGTCAAGAATTAGTTTTCTCCGTATGACAGGCTTACAAAGTCTGGCCCTTTCATGAGGATGCACTCCTAATTTCTGGAGGGCCCGAGGAAGTTCTCTATGCACAGGTGCTTGTGTAGGAGGTGCACCCAGGGCTCGGCTTCTTACTGACATGCGTGGTCATTTTCATTGCCTTTGGCATTGGAATCTCCTTATTCAGTGTACATCCTTCTCAATGGCTAGAGACATGACTATGAAGCCTCAGGCAAGACCATTGAAAATCCAATGACCTACAGTAGTGTCCATGAGTACTCTCAGGGGGAAAAAAAAAAGTCACTCTCACCCATCAAACATTCACAGTGTGGACGGCTACTTGACAACTTTCTTAGTTCAGTTCCTCTGTACTGTGTATTTTTCCATACTTCAGCATGCTGATCAGTGATTATCACAAAGACCTGGCTCAGTTGTAGGGCTGTTTGGTACACTGCATCATACACAACTGAGAATGTAGGAAACTAAATAAATGAAGCCATTCTTAATAGAAAGAATGAAGGGATAGGATATTTTCTACTGCACAAAATTCATATCACTCTAGGAGAAGATATTTGTATTGCCTGAAATGGTCCTGTACTCTGGATAGCTTACTAATATTTCTTTACACTCTGTCATGTAGAATTTAATAATTTGTTCTCAACACAGTGTTATCACCATTATAATTCATTTACCTTTAAATTACCTCAGGCAATGAAAAATTTCAAATGCTATCTGAATTATGTTTCAATAATAAAAGTAAAATTGTCTGTCTAAAAAATAAATGAATTAATAAAAACATGGGAATATTCTACATTAGAATGTTCACCCTATGATTTAGTAAACTCTATGGCTATCAGCCTGTTCATACTGTTTTTTAATAATACATTCCACAAAATGAAATCTTGCTATGTATAAAATATTGGCTTAAATTATGTATAACAGCCATATGAAAATACTTACATTATTTTTCTAATACTATTTTAAAATTGAATTAATTTAAATGGCCAAATTCTTGTTAGAACAATGCTTTTCCAGGATCATGACCATTTAGATAATTAATTGGAATAGACAGGAAATAAAAAAATCAGATGAGATCTGAGAGAAGATCAAGAAAACATGGAATGGATGATGCAGTGTAGCTGAGAAAAGCAACAACTAGAGTCTCGTGATTGGTTACAAAAATATTTTAACATTTACCCTAATTTTTCAATATAATTCTTCCTACTATTTTATCTTAGTGTGTTATTGGTTGTAAATATTACAATTGAATGTGAGAGAATGTCCAGTTAGGGTTATGACAAACCTCATGAAAAAATAGACATCAAGCAAACATGGACTTATAAATGGGTGCAATAACAGAAGATATTTTGAATTGTCTCCTTCTGAGTATAAGCTAAGAATAGCTTTTTTTTCCCCCTGAAAGGCTGTTATTAGATGTTAGAATCTAACATTGATGAATTGAATGTGTAAATACAAAACGGTGGTGTATATTGATGTTGGATATCCATGGCGTGGGCTGGGCCTAAGTAGAAATCTGATATATTTATGACTTTCTGAAATAAACTGAAACATACTGCTACACTTGGGGGAAATTTATGCACAATTCTAACTTAGAGGTCAGAACTAAGACAGGCAAATACAGTTCCAGCCTTAACACAACCCCCAGATTTAGTCTAGAAATGAAAATACTAAGATAAGGATTCAGCATAGAGGTGCCTTTTTACTGTTTCCAGTGGTGATGGAAGTGTCTCTGTTTCAGTAGTTAAGGAAATAGGAGGAATTTACTGATGGGTGCAATACTGATATCTCATGAGGAAGTCACCTTGGTGCTAGCAGTGGTATGTTAGGGATCTGCCTTTGGTATGCCCAATAATTCTATGTCAAATCTAGTAGGATTAAATAAATGCTTTTTATTAAACTAGTCAGAGTGAACCGTGTAGTTTTTAACTAAGAATCCACCAATTCATTATATTTTCATATGTTTAAATGGGTAAGAAAAAATAATGCAGAGAAATGTATTCTACACACACTCTGTACTGTTAAGTGATGGAATTGGGAGTGACACAATTGTTTTTTTTTTTTTTTTTTTTTTGAGACGGAGTCTCGCTCTGTCACCCAGGCTGGACTGCAGTGGCCGGATCTCAGCTCACTGCAAGCTCCGCCTCCCGGGTTCACACCATTCTCCGGCCTCAGCCTCCCGGGTAGCTGGGACTACAGGCGCCCGCCACCTCACCCGGCTAGTTTTTTGTATTTCTTAATAGAGACGGGGTTTCACCGTGTTAGCCAGGATGGTCTCGATCTCCTGACCTCGTGATCCGCCCGTCTCGGCCTCCCAAAGTGCTGGGATTACAGGCTTGAGCCACCGCGCCCGGCCGTGACACAATTGTTAACCCAAGTAAACTACTAGCAAAAGGTTTGCTTGCTGTACCCATGAGCTTATGCTTTGCTGGCTCAGAAGTCTTATTTCCAAAGGGAGAAACATTTACAGCAGGAGATAGAGCAACAATGCCATTAAACTGGAACTTAAGCCTGTTAGCTGACAACTTCTGACTCTTCAGGCCTCTGAATCATAGGCAAAAAAGGTATTATTTTGCTACCTGGGGCTTTCTGACTACCCAAGGGAAATTGGACTACTACTCTGCAAGGGAGGCAAGAAAGAGAATGTCTGGAATGTTGGAGATCCTTTAGTGTATCTCTTAGCATTACCATACCCTATGAGTGAAGTTAATGGAGAATTACAAAAGCCCAATTCAGGTCATACCATGAATGGCACAGAACTTCCAGGAATGAAAGACTGGATCACCCCATCAAGTAAAGAACCATGACTAGTTTAGTTGATTGCCAAGGGCAAAGGGAATATGAAATGACTAGCAGAAGGAGGTAGTTGTAAGTACCAGATGACCAGTTGCAGAAACAAGGACTATAATCGTCATGAGTATTTCTTCCTTATTTTATTATGCCTGTGTATTTGTGTGTGTATGTGGCAAATATCTTTTGTTTTCTTTCCTCTTTTATGGCCTAATAATGTAACAAAAGATGCATTGAATTTATGTTTCAGGATATATAAGTATTGTTAACTTTATATCATTGTGTTGAACAAACTGTGATGGTTAATTTTATGTCTACTTGACTGGATTAAGGGATACCCAGATAGCTAATAAAGCATAATTTTTGAGTTTGTCTGTGAGAGTGTTTCCAAAAGAGATTTGGCATTTGAATCAGTGAACTGAGTAATAAAGCTCTACCCTCATCCAATGTGAGGGGTCACCATCTAATGAGCTGAGGGTCAAGATGGAGCCAAAAGGCAGAAGATAGGTGAATTATCTTTCTCTCTTTTCTGGAGTTGGAACACCTTCCTTCTCCTGCCCGTGGACACTGGAGCTCCAGGTTCTCTAGCCTTCAGATTCCAGAACTTGCACCAGCATCCTGAGCCCCAGGTTCTCAAGTCTTTGGCCTTGGAGGGAGAGTTTCACTATTACCTGCCATGGTTCTCAGGCCTTCAAACGTGGACTGAGCCATGGCTTTATCTGTCTCTCCAGCTAGCAAACTGTCATGGGAATTTTCAGCCTCCATAAATGTATGAGCCAATTCCCCCAATAAATCCCCACTCACATATCAATATGTATTTATATCTGAAGAACCTTGTTTAATACACATATAAACACAGTATTTACATTGTGGTATTTAGCAATTTTACACCATAGTATTCAACAGCATTTAAGCTATGAACAAAATATTAATGAGAAGACTGAACATCTCCCAAAGACTTTGCATCCTTTTTAGAGGAAATAGTTAGTGTGTTTTTGGTTATATGTTGGATAATTGTATTATTCCAGGCAGAAGTATGACCTTGTAATTGTCTTTATTTTGAGATTTAGAATAATTAAAGGAGATGCATACGGGTGTCAAGTTGATAAGGAGTAGTCTTTTGATAGTTAATTTTATTTGTCAACATGATTAGGCCATTAAGACCCAGATATTTAGTCCAACATTATTCTAGATGCTTCTGCAAAGATGTTTGTTAGATGAGATTAACATTTAAATCAGTAGACTTTGAAGAAAACAGACTACCTTCCATAGTGTGGGTAGGTCTCATCTAATTAGTTGAAGGCCTTAATACTAAAAGGTGAGCCTCCCTGGAAGAAGAGCAAATTCTGCCAGCAGAAGGTCTTTGGATTCAAACTGTGAAAGAGAAAAAGAGAGAGAGAGACAGAGAGAGAGGAGATATTTACTGCGAGAAATTGGCTTACCTGATTGATGATCGTGGGTGGTGGCCAGGCAAATCTGAAACACATAGAGAAGACCACCAAGACAGGCAGGCTAGAAACTTTTAGACTGGTGGAATTTCTCCTCTTCTTTCGAAAACTCAGTACTGATCCTGAGGAATTTAAACTGATTGAAATTGGCCCATCTATTCAGATCATCCAGTATAATCTCCCGTCTTTTATAGTCAAATGGTGTAGATGTTAAGCACATCTACAAAATACCTTTACAGAACACTTACAGTGCTTGATTGAATAATTGGGTACTATTGCCTAGTCAAGGTGACACATAAAATTGAACATCACAGTATGTGTGCATTATATGCTAATTAATTTCACCTATATTTAGAGAGCACCTATAACTTGTAAAGGGGTCCTCAAGTTTGCTATAAATAAAAAACTATTCTTTAATGTATACTATAAAAGGGAGTAGCCTATGGATATTCAGAGAAAGAATAAAAAAGAAACAATTTAAGAGACAATAGTAAATGATGATTTCTAACGATAAAGCTACAGTAGGTGGAAAAAGAATAGGGTAGATAGACTGAACTCCTTTAACTGTACTTGAGCGATGGGTTCATAGTGTGCCACTTACCAGGATGAGAAACACTGGGAAAGAAATACATTTGGGGACATGAGGACAAGAAGTCAGTTTTTATGATGCCAATTTTTAAATTTTTATTGGATACGTAATTTAAAATGTTATATGCCAAGTTGGACTCTGAAAATAAGTTAGTTGTGTGGTATATTATAAATTGTTGTCCTATAAATTAGGTCTACTTGATTCATTATAGCCTCCTCCCACATTAACTCTGCCATTATAATGTGAATTGTTTTACTCAAGTGGACATTGATAAACATGATGCAAACAGAGATTTGGAAAGCTTCTGAGCGAAGGAGCTTATTATCACTTTCTTCAACGAGTCCACCATCTGGCCAATTGAAGGCTGTATACTACTGGAGGATAAAGATGTGGAGAGATGAGCATTCCAAACTGAATCCTCATCACACGCCCAATTACAAAACACCAGTAACCTATAACTGCATACATTATCTCAGGCAAGACCTTCAGGAGAACCACTCAACTTAGACAAGTGAAAATATTTCACTCACAGAATCAGGAGCATATTCAATACGTTTTGTTATAAGAGAAAAAATAAAACTTCTGTGGTATGTGATGGTTTGTTATGCAGAAATAGATAACTAATACCATGTTAGATGTGGTTTTTGGAAAACTAAATTTACATTCTTTGTGAAACACCAATAATTGGATTAAATATCTCTGTGATAAAAAATACATAATAAAAACAAGAGAATTGTGACAATGCCAAATGGCCAAATGCCGATGAGGATGTGGAACAAAAGGAATTATTATTCATTGTTTTTGGAAATGCAAAGTGGTACAACCACTTTCAAAGACAGTTTGGCAGTTTCTTAGAAAACTAGAGATACTCTTACCATATAATCCAGCACCATTTGGTAATTACTCAAATCAGCTGAAAGCTTATGTTCATATAAAAATCTGCACACAGATGTTTATAGCAGCTTTATGGAAAACTTCAAAAACTTGGAAGCAACTAAGATGTCTTTCAATAGATGAATGAATAAACAAACATTATCACATCTAGACAATTGCAATGGATCAGTGTTAAAGAGAAATGAGCTATGAAACCATGAAAGGCCATGAAGAAAACTTAAATGCATGTTGCTTAGTGAAAGGTGACAATAAAAAATACTGCATACTGTATTATTTTAACTATATGATATTCTGGAAAATGCAAAACTACTGAGACAGTAAAGATCAGTGGTTTACAGAGGTTAAGGGGAAGAAAAGGATGAATAGGTGGAGCACAGAGGAATTTTAGAGCAGTGAAACAATGCCATAGTTAATATAATGGTGGATGGTAGCTACTATTATGTTAGGTGCATGTCGTTACACATTTGTTGAAACCCATACATTGTATAGCACCAAGAGTGAGTCCTAATGTAAACTGTAAAATTTGGATAATAATAATTTATTAAACTAGGTTTATCAATTGTAACAAAGGTACCACTCTTCTATGAGATCTCTATGGTGGGGAGATTGCATATTTGCAACAAGGCATATGTATATAAGAACTCAATTTTCAATTCAGTTCTGCTGCAAAATAAAATTTCTCTGAAAAATGAAGACTATTTTTTTTCAAAAAAGGATTGAACTTCCCTTTTGGAGATTATGTAATAGACAAACATTTTTTTATTTCTCCACTGAGTATAAGTAAAACACTGAACATTAAATATAAAATACACATGCAAAGGGTGTAAAGACAGAATTCTGATTTTATTCATAGGTGAATTAAGGTAGAAAATAAAAGCAAGGATGCATATCGTTTTTGTTAAGAACATTTGCTGTAAATAAATTTAGAAGGAAGAAACGTGATTGACAGAAGTACAAGGTTAAGGAATATTAGATGGTAGATGGGATAGATAGATAGATAGATAGATAGATAGATAGATAGATAGATACATACATACATACATACATACATATATACATACATATATACATACATACATACATACATAGATTCTTATGTTGAAGGCCTAATCGAAAATGAAAGGTATTTAGAGATGAGCCTGTAGAAGGTAGTTTAGGTTTATGTTAGGTTATACAGGTGCGGTCCAATGATGGAATAGTTAATGCTCTTAGAAGAAAAGGAAGAAAGACAATAGCTGTCTCTGTCCCTTCGAGCTGCCATGTGTAGACACAGTGAGAAAAGAGCACTCTTCAAGCCTTGTAGTGGGCTTTCACCAGAAAACAGAATTGCCTGGCACCTTAATCTTGTACTTCTAAGCCTTCAGATCTGTGAGAACATAAATTTCTTTTATTTAAGACATCCAGTCTATGTCATATTGTCTACACATAATTTTAATTTATTTATAGTTAGACAAAATCTATTTTCTTGGAAATTTTCAAGTAAAAATACATTGTTATTAACTATAATCACTATGTTTATACAATCATTCTTAAGCTTATTCTTTCCAAATGAAATTTTGTATACTTCGACCATTTCCCACTTCTCTTTCCCAAACCCTTGGTAACTATCATTCTACTCTGTTTCTATGAATTTGCTTCTTTTTAAATATTCCACACATAAATGAGATCATGTAGTATTGTGCCTGGCTTATTTCACTTAGCATAATGTCCTTCAGATTCATCCACCTTATTACAGATGACAGAATTTCCTTTATTTTAAAGGCTGAATATTACTGTATTGTGTGTATTTACCACATTTTCTCCATTCATGCTATGAATGAATGAATATTAATGACACTTAAGTCAATTCCAGCTGAGCTTGGCTACTGTGACTAATGATACAATGAACATGGGAGTGTGGTTATCTCTTTGATGTACTAATTTTCTTTCCTTTTGATGTGTACCCAATAGTGAGATTTTTAAATTATGTTGTTCTATTTTTACTTTTTTAAATAACATTCACATTGTTTTCCTTTATGGCTCACATAATTTAAATTTCCACGAATAGTGTGCTAGAGATCCCTTTTCTCCACATCTTTGCCAACACTTGCCATCTTTTGTCTTTTTGAAATTGTCATTCTAACAGGCATAAGGTGATATCTCATTTTGGTATTAATTTGCATTTCTCTGATGATTAATGATGTTGAGAATTTTTTCATATACCTATTATCTACTTGTATTTCTTCTTTTAAGAAATGTTTATTCAAGTACATTGCCTATTTTTTATTAGGATTATTTGTTTTCTTGCTGTTCAGGTGTTTAATTTTCTTGCATGTTTTAGATATTAACTTCTTATTGTATGTATGTTTTGCAAATATATTCTCCCATTCCATAGGTTGTCTCTTGACTCTGTTGATTGTTTCCTTTGTTGTGCAGAAGCATTTCAGTTTGATGGGTTTCCATTTATCATTTTTGCTATTGTTGTCTGTGCTTTTTGGGTCATATATGTATATACATTTTTTTTTAAAAAGTACCCAGGTCAGTGCTTGAAACTTTTGCCTTATGTGATTTTTCTAATAGTTTCATAGTACAAAAACAAATTTAAGCAGTTATCACATTTTGTTACTGCAGCCTATAAGTCAAGGTTCTCTAGAAGGACAGAACCAATAAAATAAATATACATAAAGGGGAGTTTATTAAGGGGTATTGACTCACATTATCACAAGGTAAAGTCCCACACTAGGCCCTCTGTAAGCCGAGGAGCAAGAAAGCCAGTCAGACTCCCCAAACCTCGAAAGTAGAAAAGCCAATAGTGCAGCCTTCAGTCTGTAGCTGAAGGCCAGAGAGTTCCTGGCAAACTGCTGGTGTAAGTCCAAGAGTCCAAAAGCTGAAAAACTTGGAGTCCGATGTTTGAGGGCAGGAGGCATCCAGCACGAGAAAAAGATGAAGGCCAGAAGACTCAGTAAGTCACTCTTCCTTCTTCTCCTGCTTGCTTTATTCTAGCCATGCTGGCAACTGATTAGATAGTGCCCACTCAGATTGGGGGTGGGTCTGCCTCTCCCAGTCCACTGACTCAAATGTTAATCTCCTTTGGCAACACCCTCACAGACACACCCATGATCAATACTTTGCATCCTTCAATCCAATCAAGTTGACACTCAACATTAACCATCACACAACTTGAATTAAGGAAGATAGATAGATAGATAGACAGACAATAGATCAACAGATAGATGTATACATACATAAACACAGACATACATAAATCTAAATACAGGTGAGTGACACTACAGTATGAAATTATGCTTGTGCTAATCATCCAACACAAAGATGGAAATTGAGCATTCAAGAAAAATCTCTTGTTTTATTGCTTTTTATTTTCTCCTGTGGAAAACTGACAATTCAAAAATTTATTTACCTTATCATTTTATTCAGAAATAATCATAGGAAATTTATAAAATATTCGCAAATTTAAAAGAGTAACATATATATTTATATGCCTAAATACATTTAAAAAAAAAAACGGCAACAGAGCATAAGTAGCTGAATAATAAATTACACAATCAATTAACTTAGTGGAAATCTAATCCAACATCAAGATGTCACAAATGAGGAACCTGAACATGATGCAATACCAAAAGACGTTTATCTATAATCTTAACTTTGGAGGGAAATTCAATAGACACTTACATCAGCTACTCAAAAAGATAAACATATATTCCAAGCAAAATAGCTGAATAGAAGCCTCCAGTGACCATTCCCCCCGCAGAAACAATAATTGAACAACTATGCACACAATGAAAGCATCTTTATAAGAACCAAAAGTCAGTTAAACAATCACAGTATCTGGTTTTTAACATCATATTAAGGAAGGAGGCACTGAAATATATAGAAGACAGTCTCAAATTGCCAACATGACCCTGCCCCATTCACCAGCAGTGGCTGCATACTGCAGAGTGAGAATCTGTGCCCTTGGGTGAGGGACAGAGCAGTAATTGTGAGATTTTTCATTGGAATTCAGGACTGCCTTGTCACAGTGGAAAGCAACATAAGGCAGAAATCAGTTGGTACCCATAAACGAAGCATCTAGACCAGCCTTAACTAGAGGTAAATCTCTCATTCCAGCAGTCAGAGCCTGAGTTCTGGCAAGTCCCACCATGGTGAGCTGAATGGCTCTAGGGTTCTAAATAATCTTGAAATACAGTCTAGGTCCCAAGGATTGCAATTTCTGGGCAAGTCCTGGTGCTCTGCTTGACTCAGGGCTAGTGGACTTGCAGTGCCTATGATCTAGTGAGACACCAGCTGGCATGGCCAAGGGAGTGTTTTTGTCACCCCTCTGCCAACCCCAGGAAGCACAACTTATAGCTCAAAAAGAGACTCCTTCACTCTACTTAAAGAGAGGAGAAGGGAGAGTTAAGGGGACTTTGTCTTGCAACTTAGATACCAGCTCAGCCACATTGGAATACGGCACCAGGCTGAGTGCTAAGGCCACCATTTCAGGACTTAGATTTCACACATTTATAAACACAACCTGGGCCAGAGGGGACCCACTGCCTTGAAAGGAAGAACAAAGTCCTGACAGGATTCATCGCCTGCTGACTAAAGAGTATTTGGGCCTTGAGCAATCAGCATTGGAAGCCAGGCAGTACTCTCCGCAGGCCTTGGGTGACACTCAGAGCCATCCTGGAATCAAGTGTGACCCAGCACACTCTGTGATGTAGTGGCCACGGGGAGACATACCTTTTGCTTAAGGAAAGGAGAGGGAAGAGGAAATGGGACTTTGTCTTGCAGCTTGGATACCAGCTTGGTGTAGAGAACCATAGTGGCGTAGAGAACCAAACAGGTTCCCAGGGTCACCGATCTCAGGCCTTGGTTCCTGAATGGCATTTATGGACCAATCAAACCAAATAAGTCACCAGTGATCAACCCCAGAGTGACAGAGATATGTGAAGTTTCAGAGAGAGAATTCAAAATGACTACTTAAAGAAAGTTCAATGAAATTAAAGATAACACAGAGAAGGAATTCAGAATCCTCAGATAGATTTCACAAAAAGTTTAAAATAATTAAAAAGAATCAAGCAGAAATTCTGGAACTGAAAAAAATGCAAATGACATAGTAAAGAATGCATCAGAGTCTCTTAACAGCAAAACTGATCGAGCAGAGGAAAGGATTAGTGAGCTTGAAGACAGCCTACTTGAAAATACACAGTCAGAGGAGACAAAAGGAAAACAATAAAAAAGAATGCAGCATGCCTACAAGACCTAGAAAACAGGGTAGCGTGCGGTGGCTCATGCCTCACCCCAGCACTTTGGGAGGCCAAGGCAAGTGGATATCTTGAGCCCAGCCTAGGAGTTTGAGAACAGCCTGTGCAACATGATGAAACCACATCTCCACAAATAAATACAAAAATTAGCTGGGCATGATGGTGCATGCCTGCAGTCCCAGCTACTCAGGAAGCTAAGGTGGGAGCACTGCTTGAGTCCAATGGGGTGGAGGGTTGTGGTAGTGACAAGGCTGTGGTGAGCCATGATCATGCCACTGTACTCCAGCCTGGGTGACAAAGTGAAACCCTGTCTGAAAAACAAAACAAGCCCCAAAACAAGATCTAGAAAATACCCTAAAAAGGGCAAATCTGAGTTATTAGCCTTTGAAAGGAGGTAGAGAGAGACATAGGGGTAGAAAGCTTATTCAAAGGGATAATAACAGAGAACTTCCAAAACCTAAGAAAGATATCAATATGCAAGTACAAGTAAATTATAGAGCACCAAAAAGATTTAACCCAAATAAGAGTACCTCAAAACATATAATAATTAAACTCCCAGACATCAAAGATAAAGAAATGATCCTAAAAGCAGTAAGAGAAAAGAAATAAGGAACACATAAAGGGGCTCCAATATGTCTGGAAGAAGACTTCTCAGTGGAAATCTTAAGGCCCAGGAGAGAATGACAAAACATACTTAAAGTGCTAAAGTTTTAAAGAATACTAAAGTTTTAAAGAATAAAAACTTTTATCTTACAATGGTATACCCAGCAAAAGGTATCCTTCAAACATGAAAAAGAAATAAAAACCTACTCAGACAAAAAAAACCTGAGGAATCTCATCAACATCAGACCTGTTCTGCTAAAAATGCTAAAGGGAATTCTTTAATCTGGAAGAAAAGTACGTTAAGGAGCAATAAGAAATCACCTGAAGGTACAAAACTCACTGGTAATGGTAAGTTCAGAGAAAAACACAGAATATTATAGTACTCTAACTATAAGTTGTAAACTACTTATATCTTGAGTAGAAAAAATAAAAGATGAATCTAATGAGAATAATAACTACAAAAACTTTTCAAGGCATAGACGGTATAAATGAGTAAATAAAAACAACAAAAAGTTAAAAAGTGGAAAAGGATAAAGTGTAGCAGTTTTATTAGTTTTATTTTTGCTTGTGAATTTGTTTATGCAATCATTGTTATCATCAGTTTAAAATAACGGGTTGTAAGATATTATTTGCAAACCATATGGTAACCTTAAATCAAAATTATACAACAGATACACACACAAAAAATAACAGGAAATTAAAACATACCACCAGAAAAAATCTTCACTAAAAGAAAGACAGGAAGGAAGAAAAGAAGGAAGAAAGGATCATACATACAAAAACAAGAAAACAAAAAACAAATGGCAGGAGTAAGTCCTTACTTATCAAAAATAACCTTGAATATAAACAGATAAACTCTCCAATCATAAGACACAGAGTGGCTAAATGGATTTAAAAAAAAAGACCTGAAGAACTATTGCTTAGAAGAAAAATATTTCATTATAAAGACACACAGATACTGAAAATAAAGAGATAGCAAAAGCTACCCCTTGCAAAGTGAAAACCAAAACAAAAAAAACAAACAAAAAACCCGAAGTTACTGTACTTTTACATCAGACTAAATAGATTTCATAACAAATATTATAAAATCAGATGATGGTCATTATATAATGATAAACGGGGCCATTCAGTAAGAAGATATAACAATCGTAAATATATGTGCACCCAACACTAAAGCACTCAGATATATAAAGTACATATTATTAGGGTTTAAAAGGAAGATAGATCCCAATACCATAATAGTTAGATACTTTAGCTAGATACACACAACGTTTAGCATTGGAAAAGTCATCCAGAGAGAAAATAAACAAAGAAACTTCAAACTTAACCTGTACCATAGACTAAATGGACTTGATTGATATTTATAGAACATTTTATTCAACAGCTGCAGAATATACATTATTCTGCTCAACATGTGTGTCATTCTCAAAGATAGACTACATGTTAGGCCACAAAACAAGTCTTAAAAAATTCAAATAAATTGTAACTTTATCAAGTATCTTCTCTGATCATATTGAACAAAACTAGAAATTAACAACGAGGGAAATTTTGGGAACTATAAAGCACATGGAAATTAAACAATATGCTTCTGAATGACCTCTGGATCAATGAGGAAATTAAGAAGAAAAAATTTTAAATTTCTTAATACAAATGAAAATGGAAACACAGCACACCAAAACCTATGGGATACAGTGAAAACGATACTAAGAAGAAAATTTATAGCAATAGGTGCTTACATCAAAAAAGTAGACAAACTTCAGATAAACAACCTAACAATTCATCTTAAAGAATTAGAGAAGTAAAAGAAAACTAAACCCAAAATCAGTAGAAAAAATAAATAATAAAGATTAGAGCAGGGATAAATTGAAAAGAAAAAACAATTCCAAGATCAACGGAATTAAAAGATGCTTTCTGGAGAAGATAAACTAAATTGATAAACTTTTAGCCAGATGAAGAAAAAAAGAGAGAAGATCCAAATAAAGTCAGAGAAGAACGAAAAAAAAAATTACAACTGCTACTTCAGAATTTCAAAGAGTCATTAGGAGCGACTACTATGAGAATTGAATGCCAATTAATTGGAAAACTTACAATAAAATTATAAATTCCTAGACACATATAATCTATCAAGTTTGAATCACAAATTCTAAACTTATACAGACCAATAATATATAATAAAATCAAAGTTATAATAAAAAGCCTTCCAGCAAAGAAAAGCCTGGATTCACTGCTGAATTTTACCAAAACTTTAAAGAACGATGACTACTAATCCTAGTCAAAATATTCCATAAAATAGAGGAGGATGAGATACTTTTAATCTCCTACAAGCCCAGTATTACTCGGATACCAAAACCAGACAAAGACACTTCAGAAAAAGAAAATGTAGACCAGTATTCTTGAGAAACATTGATGCAAAAATCCTCAACAAAATACCAGTGAAAAAATTCAACAACTCATTAAGAAGGTCATTCATCATGACCAAATTGTATTTATCCCAGGAATGCAAAGATGGTTCAAAATATGCAATCAATGTGATATATCATATCAATAACATAAAAGGCAAAAAATGCAATCACTTCAATAGATGCTGAATATGCATTTGATAAAATTCAGTATCCTTTCATGATAAAAAGAAACCCTCCAAACACTGGTTATAGAAGGAATATGCCTCAACACAATAAATGTCATGTATGATGGACCCACATCTAGTATCACGCTGAATGATAAAAAAACTGAAAGACTTTCTGTAAAATCTGGAATAATACAACTATGCCCACTTTCATCACTGTTATTCAAAACAGTACTAGAAGTCGTAGCAAGAGCAATTAGACAAGAGAAAGATATAAAGGGCAACCAAATTGGAAAGGAAGAAGACAAAATTATCCTTGTTTGCAGATGATATGATCTTATGTTTAGAAACAATTAAAGGCTCCATCAAAAAAAAACTGTTAGAACTGATCAACAAGTCCTGTAAAGTCGCAGGTCACAAAATCAGCATACAAAAATTAGTAGCATTTCTATATGCCAACAGTTAACAATCTAAAACAACCAAAAGAACCTAAGAAAGTAATTCCATTAGCAACAGCTACAAATAAAATAAAATATCTAGGAATAAACTTAACCAACAGCTCTGGTTGCTATAATAAAATACAATAGACTGCTTACATGTAAGACATGAAATTTTGTAAGTATTAGAGGAAAATACAGAGGAAAACTTCTGCATGAGGGCATTCTTACTCTCGTATTGCTATAAAGAAATACCAGACCCAAGAAGCTGAGGCTTTAGTGAGCCAAGATCGTGCCACTGCACTTCGGCCTGGGTGAGAGAGAGACCACATCTCTAAAAAAATAAAAAGAAACACCAGAGATTGGGTAATTTATAAAGAAAAGCAGTTTAATTGGTTCTGGGTTGTGCAAACTTTAAAGCGTGGCATCAGCATCTTCTTCTGGTGTGGGGCTCAAAAACTTACAGTCATGGTAGAAGACAAAGAGGGAATAGGTATCTCACATGAGGGTGGGAGTAAGAGAGAGTGGAGGGGAAGATGCTACATACTTTTAAATAGCCAGATCTCATGATAACTTACTATTGCAAAGACAGTACCCAGGGGATAGCACTAAATCATTTATGAGAAATGCACTCCCATGATCCAATCACCTCCTACTAGGTCCCACTTCCAACATTGTGGATTACAATTCAACATGAGATTTAGAGGGGACAACATCTGAATTATATCAACTTCCATAACACTGGTCTGGGCAATAATTTTTTGGTTGTGACCCCAAAGCACAGGCAACATACCCGTCAATCTCATACAGTTTACCTTATTCATGTGTATGTGGGAAGAGTACCTAAAATCTACGCTCTTGGCAAATTACCAGTATACAATACAATAATATTAGTTATAGGTATTTTATACATTGATTTCTTGACTTTTTTATCCTACATATACTGCAACTTTGTACACTTCAACCTATAGCTTCCCATTTCCTGCCATTCTCTCTTCTCTCTCCTTCTTACCCTGGTAACCACTGTTTTACCCTCTGTTTCTATGCATTGGATTATTTTTTTAATTTTTAGATTTCATATACAAGTGAACAAAGTGAAGTGTTTTGTTCATCTGCTTTTAACCATAAATCCAAATTGACTAGAATAACACCTTGCTTTGAATTTTGGAAATAAGTATCAGCTTATTTAGGTACCATTTATGTACAGTGAATTCCTTCTTCCTATTGTAGAGTTCTATTAATTTTAAAAAATGAAAATAAATTATGTAACCATCACCAATGTCAAGATAGTCAGTATCAAAATAGAAGAGTTTCATCCTACTTCAAAATTTTCTCTGGATGCTTTGTAGACAACCTCTTCTCACCCACATACTTTCCTAGTCGCTTTATGCTTTTATATTGTAGGGAAAAATAGTCTGGACATGTGAATTAAGAAGATCCTCAGTCTTTCATGCAATGGAGCCACTTTCCTCCTTCAAGACTGCACCAATGAGAAAAGCTTTCTCTGGTTTTCCTCCTTGTTTCCGACCTTTCTTGTTAGTGCTTCATGGCAGCTCATGTGTCAGTAGATTGCCAGTGGGTTCAACTATTTCTTCTCAGTGACTTCCAAGGTTTTCTATGCTAGCTCCTATGCCACTATCAGCAATTTGTTAAAATGTTTAACTGCATTCTTCCTACCTGCTTCTTTGGTTGGTTCCCAGCGTCCATTTATCTCATGCTATGGCACAGGTGATCTAGTGCCCTAGTTCCATGTTTTCTTGGGAGTACTTGATGTTCCATAGAATTCAGACTGCTTGGCTGCAGTGTGATTTCAATTATCTGACGAGTTCAAAAATTGTATCTGACTTTCTCTTGCTATAAAACAGGACCAATTTTGTTCTCATCTTCCTACATTCTAGGGGAAAAGAGACTCCCTTCTTGATTTGGATTCTAACATACCAGTTCAATTTTCTGGAATTTTCAAGAATCACGTACATTTTTTTCAATGATTTATAGAATTATCTTGCCTTTGTCTTCTAAATATAATGCATAAATATTTTATTTAGATGAAACCTATAAATTTTAATAGCAAACTTATCATTGCACACTTATCTTCAAATATGCAGTTATCACCAAACACTCCTAGAAAAAATATACACAATATCCAAAAGTATAATGTAATCCATGGTATCAATTTTAATGCAGAAAGCTTGTTAAGAATTCAGCATAAATGGTTAAGAACATAATCTTTGGTAGAGAGTAATGTTAAAAAAAAAAAGCTTTTCTATTTTTCTTGGTATTTGACTTTTGACTAGTTTATTAACCTTATCAATTTTCTAAAATTGGTATAATAATAAACATAAATTACAGATTTTTGTACAGATTGGATTAGTTAATTCATATGGATTTGTTTTTGCATTTAACTTCTGTGTAAAATTTTTATTACATATTTGTTGTTATTTTAATTATCTTCATATAATTAGTGGCATCATCATGAGATCAGTTCTCTAATGTCAAGTAATTTAAAATAACTGGCAAAATACCACTAGATTTATTTTTGGAGGATAATACGGACCATTTTTATTTGCTATTATTTAAGAAAGATATAATGGATTTTAAGTCTACAGAATTACATAACAATGATTCTAGTTTTGCAGAATCCTGTACGATGTGCATATCTCAAGTGAATTGTAACTCTTTTTAAAAAACACTTGAATTGAATGTATACATAAGACAAACCTAATGAAAAGGAAATTACAAAACTAGAAAATAAAGAATAACCAGGGATAAATTCATTTTTATTTGTCTAGAGCTTAGATTAGTTTTGGTACATGCTATGAACTGAATTGTGTCCCCACCCCATTCATATGCTGAGACTTTAGTCACCAATGTGACTGTATTTGGAAATAGGGCCTGTGAAGAGATATTAAACGTTAAATGAATTCATATGGGAGAAGATCTAATTTGATAGGGCTTGTGGCCTTATAAGAAGTAGAGACACCAGAGCTTGTCTTTGCTGCCATGTGGGAGCAGAGGAAAAAGGAGGCCATCTACAAGCCAGGAAGAGTTCCCTCACCAGAAACCAACCCAGCTGGCACATTGGTCTTGAACTGCCCAGCCTCTAGGACAGTGAGAAGTAAATTTCTGTTGTTTAAACCACCCACTATATCGTATTTTGTTAAGACAGACTACACAGACTAACACAGTATCCAAAAAGGGAAATTTAAGTCAAAGGGGTTAATATTTAATGTCATATATGCAATATACATTTTATAGTGTGAAGAAAAATTATATATACAATAAAAATTAAAAACATTTAAACCTCTGACAGATGACTATTGCATAATTTGAAGAGAAATCAAACATTTTATAACGAACTTTCTTTTACATAGGAGGTTCTATAACATTCCCAGATACATTGCAATGTAATAGATGCTTTTTGGCATTTTTATGTACAAACATTAAAATGATTTCAGGAGATCAGCAGATATTTTAAAATTAAAATTTATAGGTTTATCTTTCATTGAATGCAATTATGTATCTGAAATTATAACAGACATTAAAACAATTATTTAAAAAGGAGAAAATTCCAATCAAATATTTACCTAAGTGACAATATTAATTAACTAGGCTATTTATTCAAAGACTATTTTAAGGTTAAAAAAAAAAAAAACCTCTGCTATTATAATCAAATGGCATTTGTTAATTATTAATAAAATCATTATATGCTTTAGTATTTGCAAAGTTTAAATTCCTTTATTCTACAAAAGTAATGTTCTGAATGATCACAGAAAGAAAATATAACAATCAATTATCATAAATAATTAATAAATTATACTCTTCTTGGTCATTAAAATGTTCTCTGTTTTAGACTTTTTCCCCCACAGCATTGTAACAAAAAGGAATTTCTAATTAGTCTTTAAATAATCAGAATTTTAATGAAATTTTCACATTATTCCCTGAAAGTTCTGATTAATTAGGTCTTGTTCTCTAAGGGATTGTTCGTATAATGTAGGAAAAAAGGCAAATAGAAATAAAAGTATGAAACTTTACTAAACATAGGATAATTGAAAAGAATTCAATCACCCATTTCAAATTAAATTGAGAGCCTAATTGAATCAAAGCTTAAATAATACACTATAGTCTACGATCATGGTAAAACTTTTTCAGGTTTTCTCTGGAGGCATTTCTGGAAGTGCTTTTCTTATTATAAGGTACAAACACAGGATATATCTAAATATTAAAACTGGAAGCTATTTATTTTAAAACTTATCATGTATGTAGAAACAAATGTAAAAGTTCAGTGAAATACACCATTTAGGTATTTGCATAGGTTAATACATGCAGATTGAAAAATGTAATCTATTTAAATGCTATCAAACAATTTTTCATAAACAGAAAAATCCATGGCCAAAGAATCCTATAACTATTGTTATTGCAAAGTGTTTTTCCTTTAGGTTTTTAATTTGATTGTAACGATTATATGTATCTGGATGAACAAGACAAAAAAATCATAACAGTTGAAGTCAATGACCTACTGTACATGAAAGAATCAATGAGTCTAATGAAATGAAATATCACTTTAAAATTTAATTTTTTTTATTTTGTTCTCTGAAAATAATGTCGCTAGAGAATGAGAGAAAACATGAAATAAAATGATTGAGAACTGGTATTAATACTGTGATTGTATGCATCAAACTGTAAATGGGCTTTTCTGTAACTGCAACAATATTAATCACAGATTCAAGTTATACACAAATTTATTAATGAATCATGAGGAGATTAAAAACTGATGATAAATAAACACAAAAACACAACATACAAAAACTTATGAGAGGTAGCAAAATCAGGGCTCAGAGAGAAATTTATAGCCATAAATGCCATATTTAAAAAAAAAATCAAAAGAAAAGGTCTTAAGTCAGTGACCAAGCCTTCCACCTTAGGAAACTGGAAAAAAAAAGAGAAAACTAAGCCAATACAAGCATATGGAAAAAATTTAACATAAATTAAAATAGAAGTAAATGAAAAACATCATAGATAAACAATAATGAAAATTAATCAAGCCAAAAGTTGGTATTTTGTGATCAACAGAATGTCAATATTTTACCTTGATTGACAAAGAGAAAAGAACAGAGACTCAAATAACCAGAATCAGTAATGAAAGAGGGAACATTACTTCTCAGCTTACAAATAAAAATAATTTTCATGGCTGTAATCCCAGCACTTTGGGAGGCTGAGGTTGGTGTATCACCTGAGGTCAGGAGTTCAAGACCAGCCTGGCCAATGTGGTGAAACCCTGTCTCTACTAAAAAAAAAAAAAAAATCAACTGAACGTGATTGTGGGCACTTGTAATCTCAGCTACTTGGTAGGCTGAGGTGGGAGAATCACTTGAACCTGGGAGGTGGAGGTTGCAGCGAACTAAGATCATGCCATTGAACTCCAGCCTGGGTGACAAGAGCAAAACTCTGTCTCAAAAAAATAAAAAATAAATTTTAAAAAAAGAGAATACCATGGACAACCAGATATCAAAAAAATTAATATCTTAGATGAAATGAAAAAGTTCCAAGAAATACACAAACAAAACACACAAAGAAAGAAAAATTGACTCAAGTAAAAACAAAATTATGAGCAGATTTATAATAAGTAAAGGGATTAACTAGTGATTAAAAAAAAAATCCTAGAAAAGAAAAAAACAAAAAATAGGCCCGGATAGTCACTGGTGAATTCTACCAAATATTTAAAGAAAATTATCATCGTAAACTCTTCCAAATAATAGAAAAGTGGGGAACACTTCTCCTTAACATGTTCTATGAAACCCCTATTATCCTGATACAAAACTCATACCAAAAGGAAATAATAAAAAAGAAAGAAAAAGAACTAATGACCAATATCCCTTATGAATACAGATATAAAATCTTAACAAAATACTAACAAACATAATCTAGCAAATGGAACAAAAATTAGCTGGGCATGGTGGTGGGCGCCTGTAGTCCCATCTACAGGAGCCTGAGACAAGAGAATCCTTTGAAGCAGCAAGGTGGAGGTTGCAGTGAGCCGAAATCTCGCCATTGCACTACAGCCTAGGTAACAAGAGAAAAGAAAAAGTCCATCTCAAACAACAACAACAACAAAAACTATTAGAAGTAAAAATGTTAAACAAATTTTCAGGTTAAAAAAATCAATGTACCAAAATAAATTTTATGTCTATACACAAACAACTGATAATCTGAAAATGAATTTGAGAAACAATTCAATTTATTTAAAAATTTGGTAGCAAAATATTCATTAACAGAATATTTGAAAAACTTAAAGATATGAAAGTTTTTTAAAGTAACAAAACTATGAATAACTTTGGTTGAAAATGTACCTGTGCATATATTCTAATTGATGTACTTATAACATGTATGTTAAATTGGTCTATTTGGAGTGAAAGCATTTGAGTAATTTGAAATTTGTAATATAGTAATTGATACAGACTTATTCTAAGTTGAAATCTTATAACGTTTATGCTCAATATTGAAATATATGAAGAGATTTTTTTTTTTTTTTTTTTTTTTTTTTTGAGACGGAGTCTGGCTCTGTCGCCCAGGCTGGAGTGCAGTGGCCGGATCTCAGCTCACTGCAAGCTCCGCCTCCCAGGTTCCCGCCATTCTCCTGCCTCAGCCTCCCGAGTAGCTGGGACTACAGGCGCCCGCCACCGCGCCCGGCTAGTTTTTTTGTATTTTTAAGTAGAGACGGGGTTTCACCGTGTTAGCCAGGATGGTCTCGATCTCCTGACCTCGTGATCCGCCCGTCTCGGCCTCCCAAAGTGCTGGGATTACAGGCTTGAGCCACCGCGCCCGGCCTGAAGAGACTTAATGCTTGCTGCACTTGTAAGTCTATTTGGTTGGATTTATAAGCAGTGTTTAATACTGAGGAGGCTTTGTTTATTAAGTTAGGAAACTGAAGTACTTAAAATGGAATTGAATTAATGGATGTATTTCTCAATGTTTTAAGATATTTAGTTAACTTAATATTTAGATAGGACTAAATACTATTTAAAGGCCTTTTAAACTTAATGATGAAATAATGTTTAGGTTTTAAAAAAATAAATAATGTTAGTGAGTTTAACTTTGAAAGAAAACTTCAGTTTTTCAGTGCCTTGTGATGTCCACAGCTTAGCAAAGGAATGTTTGTGCCATCTCCTGAATATGATTTCTCCTCTCTTCATTACAGCATTGAAAATCAATGGTTAATTATTGCGTTGTTTACCACAAAATAATTCTAAGAGGTTATTGAGCAACGCAAATATTAATAAATTGCAAAACTTTACTCTAAACTGTGGGGTTTCTTTTTTTTTTTTTTTTTTGAGGTGGAGTCTCGCTCTGTCACCAGGTTGCAATACAGTGGCGCGATCTTGAACCTCTGCCTCCCAGGTTCAAGCAATTCTCTGTCTCAGCCTCTCAAGAAGCTGGGATCACAGGCGCCCACCACCATGCCTGGCTAATTTTTTTTGTGTTTTTAGTAGAGACAGGGTTTCACCATCTTGGCCAGGCTGGTCTTGAACTCCTGGCCTTGTGATTCACCCACCTTGGCCTCCCAAAGTGCAGGTATTACAGGCATGAGCCACCACACCCAGCTGTTTATCGTCAACATTCAAAATATTTTAAAACTGTTTATTTACCTGGGAAGTAAGGACCCTAAAAGCCTAAAAACATAACTAAATGCCGTGCAAAATAATCTACAAAAATAGAAGAGAGAGAATGGCAAGGTATACCTAAGGACAAAAGAGAAAATATTCAAAAAAGAAATAAAACAAATCAAATGAATGAAAGTACAACAATTTTTTCAGAGCCTTTCAAAATGTCATTGATTGTAGGAAGAAGGATCCTGGAAAATTTCTCATTTCAAAATCCTAAAAAAGGACCTTTCTGAAAATTCATCAATGATCTTGTAGGAAAGCCCATAGGAATCAAATTTATCTTTAGTTGTGTTTATATCTCCAAATCCAAATGATTCCTTTTGGTCCAGTGCAGGTCACAAAATTCAGTTTTTGATAGTTACTGTGTCAAGTAAATCTATGTTGAATAAGAAGAAAGAAGAGATCTCTGACATTTCTTTCCTCTGTGGTGCAGACTGGAGTGCAGTAGCATGATTGATTATAGTTCAAATCCCTGGTCTCAGGAGATCCTCCCACTTCAGCCTTGGAGTAGCTAGGACTGTACTGCTGCATGCCACCATGCCAAGCTAATATTTTTAATGTTTACTTTTGTAGAGACAGGGTTTTATCAACAGTTTTTTGAGTCCTTTTTGCTATTTGATAGCCTTGGTTACGATATTTTGTGGTTTTGGTCCTTACCATCATTTGACACCAAGTCTGTAACATTTCCCTCCCATTTGAAAAAGTAACTCATAATTTTTTAAAAAAATGTGAATATCCCTCCTTGTACCAAATCATAGTCTCATTGCTTCATCAAGACACCTATAAACATATATAATAGGTCTTCCAGATTATTATCACTTAACACTGTTTTCATCTTTACCAGAGTGCTGGAGTAATAGAAAGAGAAGGTGGATTCTAAAAACCAGTCAACCAAAATATATCACGAAAAATCTTAAGTGGCTTAAAGAATTATTTTACTCTATTGATCCTGCAATGGCCTCAAACAGAAATAAACAAACCAATAAATTTCCAGCGCACATACAAATTTGTAATGGAAAGCAGCAAGAGATTAGTCTCTTGCAATCCTTCAAGCCAAATCATTAGCAATGCATTTTACTAACAGCAATGTTTCCCACTATTGCAAAACAATACTATTAACAAGGAGGTGTGAGTTGTCGCCTTATGAGTCAAGCCCCTATGAGCTAAGCTCTTATAAATCAATATGTAAACCATTCTCAGACCCAAACAATAACCTTTGTCATTAGATATTTGTAGTTGCTTTGTTCAGAGTGACTGTTTTCCAGATCAAGACATTTTTCTTGATATTGTGAGGATCCTACTGGGTTCTCCTGACCATCTACATCACAGCGAAATCCCAAGACGTTAGTAACTAAGAAAAGACATCATACTACATAAAGTTCCCTGAACCAAACAATGACTCAAAGGACTAATCAATTTTGTCTGGTCATGAGGCAAACATTTAATGTAAACATGGTAAAAAAAAAAAAAAGAAAGAAATAGTCAGTGTTTGAGCAGGTCTGTCTATTCAAGGGTGAGTTCAAAGATGATCTTCAATATTTGTAAATATTTTTGAAGTCTACATTAAAACTCAATAAAGTATATAATAAATTATATCAACATGCAAACCAAGTTTTAACTTAAAACCTTTGCAATAATGTAAGAAGAATGAACAAAAAAGAAAGAGATTAAAAATAAAATAATAAACAACCAAATGATAATTTTGTAATTACTTTTTTTTTTTTTTGAGATGGAGTTTCACTCTGTCACCAGGCTGGAGTGCAGTGGTGAGATCTCTGCTCACCGCAACCTCCATCTCCCAGGTTCAAGCAATCCTCCTGCCTCAGCCCCCCGAGTAGCTGGGACTACAGGTGTGCATCACCATGCGCAGCTAATTTTTTTGTATTTTTAGTACAGACAGTTTCACCATGTTGGCCAGGATGGTCTCTATCTCTTGATTTCATGATCCGCCTGCCTCGGCCTCCCAAAGTGCTGGGATTACAGGCGTGAGCCACCAAACCTGGCCAATTTTGTAATTACTTTCTATTTAAGAATGTCTTATAGACACTGAAAACTCCAGAGTAAAACAATTGTTTTTATTAGATGAAATAATAAACACCCAAATTAAATATGCATTTATATACATATTTATACAAATACATATATACATTTATGCATGTATAGAGTACATACATAGTTTTATGTGTATATATAGATTACTTGTACATGTGTTTATATTTTCTTCTTACCCTTTCTTGTTCATTAGCATGTTCTCTGTCAATGTAGAAGTTCCTACACAACTGCTATTGTCCTGATTTCAGTTTTCTTTCTCAAATACTCTATGAGACCTCTGATTTGCTGAGAGTAAGCTTGCCTCATACAAATTTCAAATATTTCCTTAAAAATGTGTATACATTAGATTTTCAGAATTCATAAAGCCCTGAGTTTTAGCCTCATTCTGCTTTACTCCTTTTCATTTTGATGAGATCATCCAAATGCTATTAAGTAGAATGTGAGAAAGTATATTATAATGAATATTTTTTCAAATTTAAAAAACAATGTTCTGCTCTAGATTATGTTTAACGTTACTTATTACACTTAATATTTGAATTTTGTTTTAGATTAAACAACTTGCACCTGAAAAAAGTTCAATGTCACCAATAACAAGCAGACAGCTAATACTAAGATTAAAGTCCTGTACTGGACATGAAACGTTACTTCAGGTTTGTGGAAAGACAATCCTGTTGTATTTTACTTTATGTCAATTGGTATACTTGATAGGGCATTATGGTTGAGACAAAAGTCTTTTAGATTCCTTTTCCTACGTATTGACTTATCATAGTAAGAGTTTTCTCATATCTAGCAAGGTGCTTATACTTCAGAAATGCTTTCAATGCAATAACTACACCAATAATAATAATTGCATGTTTCCAGGAAAATCAATTTCAGTAAGTATTTACCTAGCAAAACCATTTAATATGCATAAATATTATAATTCCAGATTCACTTTTACATCATTGTGATAATTACAATAAATGGCTCTGGGACAAGGATTTGACTTGGCTCTGTGGCAAAGCCCTTGGCTGAAACTGCAGAAGGACCTACAATGTTAGATATATCGTAGGAAGCATCAGCATGACTCCATATAGAGTAAGTGCTGTATAAAAAACCTTTGCTCAAATAGAAGGTATTTACTGGCTAAAGACAGTGGAAACTTGCGCTTTCCTATGATTATGAGAATTCCGATAAATTTTTGAGATAGATACAATCCAAAAAACCTTTCCATCTCATCACAATGGTTTTTGAACAATTTGCAAATCCTGCTGCAATTAACACAGAGACCTTTCAGATGAAATAGAAAGCCTGCCTCCATCGCCCACACAGAATTGACATGTGCTGTTCTAGCTGCTCTAAAAGGAATATGTGCTTTGATCAGTTAAAACAGTTGATTCAGTCTTTTAGATCAAGAACAAGCACATTAAAACCGAGAGAGAGAGAAAAAAAGAAAAACCCAGGCAGTTGTAAGACCTTTGAAAGTTACAACAATCAGCTTCACAGAATGGGATGCCAGGATGACAAATCTTTAATAGAAAAATAATGTCTATTCTTTTGGTTTTATGTCTGTATTTCTCTTTAACAAATGTAAAGTTTTCTTCAATGATCCTATAGCAGAAATAAATCTATCAAAGCAGAAAATGATATAAAAACATGCACAATATGAATATGATTTTTGTACTTTGTTGATAATACTACTATAATGTTACTTTTAATTATAAAGATAATAGGAATGATTGTGAATATTATTGTAAATAGCAATTACTATTACTGTAAACATTGTGATTTGTTATATTTATTAAAATATAATGCATATATATACATGTATATATATATTTCCCCAAATTTCTAACCAAACTGATATCAAAAACAAATTAAATACAAAATTTTTAATTAATTATTCAACTAATTGCTTTCAACATCTTCATCATGAAATCTTTGCCTGTGCCTATGTTTTGAATAGAATTGCTTAGGTTTTCTTCTATAGTTTTTACAGTTTGGGGTTTTATATTTAGTACTGAATTTATCTTAGGTTGATTTTTGTATATGGTGTAAGAAAGGGGTTCAGTTTTAATTTTCCACATATGGGTCTCCAGCTATCCCAGCAACATTTATTAAATAGGAAATCTTTTCACCATTGCTTGTTTTTGTCAGGTTTGTTGAAGATCAGATAATTGGAGGTGTGCAGTCTTATTTCTGGGTTCTCTATAATGTTCCACTGATCTGTGGGTCTGTTCTTGTGCCAGTACCATGCTGTTTTGGTTACTGAAGCCTAGTTTAAAGCCTGATAGCATGATGCCTCAAGTTTGTTCTTTTTGCCTAGGATTGCCTTGGCTATCTGGTCTCTTTTTTTGGTTCCATATGAATTTTTAAATAGTTTTTTCTAGTTCTTTGAAGAATGTCAATAGTAGTTTATGAAAATAGCATTGAATCTATAAATTGCTTCGGGCTATATGGCCATTTTAATGATATTGATTCTTCCTATTCATAAGCATAGAATTACCCTTTCTTGTTCATTAGCATGTTCTCTCTCAATGTAGAAGTTCCTACACAACTGCTATTGTCCTGATTTATCCACTTGTTTGTGTCATCTGTCTTTTGTTTGAGCAGGGGTTTTTAGTTCTCCTTGTAGAGATCCTGCACTTTTCCTATTAGCTCTATTCCTAGGTATTCTTTTCATGGCAATCGTGAATGGGAATTCATTCATGATTTTGCTCTCAGCTTGACTATTGTTGGTGTACAGAAACCCTACCAATTTCTGTGCATTGACTTTGACAGATTGAATCTAATTAAACTGAAAAGTTTCCACATAGCAAAAGAAACTGTCAACAGAGTTAACACACAGCCTACAGAATGGGAGAAAATTATTGCAATCTATGCATCTGAGAAAGGTCTAATATCCAGCATCTGTAAGAAACTTAAATGAAATAAAAAAAAAATAACAACTCCATTATAAAGTGCACAAAAGACATAAGCAGACACTTCTCAAAAGAAGACTTACATGCGGCCAACAAGCATATGAAAAAAAAAAAAAAACTCGATATAACTGATCATTAGAGAAATGCAAATTAAAGCCACATTGAGGTACCATCTCACACCAGGGAGAATGGTTATTATTAAATGTCAAAAAATAAATAAATAACAGATACTGGCAAAGTTGTGGAGAAAAAGGAACACTTATACACTGTTTGTGGGAATGTAAATTAGTTCAACCATTATGGAAGACAGTGTGGTAATTCCTCAAAAACCTAAAGACAGAAATACTATTTGACTCAGTAATCCTATTGCTGGGTATATTTCCAAGGAATGTAAATCATTCTATTATAAAGACACATGCACCCCTATATTCATTGCAGCACGATTCACAAAGCCAAAGACATGGAATCAACCTAAGTGCCCAAAAATGATAGACTGCATCAAGAAAATGTGGTACATATACACCATGGAATACTATGCAGCCATAAAAAAGAATGAGATCATGTCTTTTGCAAGCACATGGATGGAGCTGGAGGCCCTTATCCTTAACAAACTAGTACAGGAAGAGAAAAACGAATACAGCATGTTCTCATTTATAAGTGGGAGCTAAACAATGAGAACACATGAATACATGGAGGGGAACAACACACATGAGCCCACCAGAGAGTGGAAGGTAGAATAAGGGAGAGGATCAAGAACAATAATTAAGAGATAGTAGGCTTAATACCTGGGTAATAACATAATCTGTACAACAAATCCCCATGACACACATTTATCTATGCAAAAAACCGGCACATCCTGCCCATGTACCCTGAACTTAAAATAAAAGTTAAAAATGTTATTCGGCTAAATTAGTTACTATTTGAAATTTAATCAAGTAACATTCTTTGGGTTTCAGAATGATTGTAACCTCCCACTATATTATATGTTATATTTGTTAGTGAGAAACTTGAAGAGTTTTGATTATTAACAGAAGACGGCTTGATTCAAGTTTTAAGTTAATGCCTGGCCTCCTCCTGATCTATTTCTGCAAAGAATGCTGTGCTTGGTTGCAAATTGTTTTGCTAACTTTAAGAATTAAAATGCAGTCATCCAAATTCTTTAAGGTTAGTTGTTATATTTTTCTCTTAGAGCATCATGTTTCTTCTTTCTAGCACCTACCAGAAGTGCAATATTATATTCTATGTGCGTTATGACTGGATTAATGTCTTCTCTCACATCTAGTCAACATTAGGATGATAAGTATCATATTTCTAATGCTTATCCTTATAGATAGCACACTGTCTGCAACAGAGGAGGGAAAAAATAAATATTTGTTGAATGAACAAAATGCAAATGAAAAAATTGGAGAGGCTTGACATATTAGGTAATGCAAGTGTATATATTTTGTTTTATTATTACTGGAGAGGTTTGAACATGATTAATTATTAACTGACTTATTCAGAGTTCTTCTTTTTTTTTTTTTTTTTGAGACGGAGTCTGGCTCCCTCGCCCAGGCTGGGGTGCAGTGGCCGGATCTCTGCTCACTGCAAGCTCCGCCTCCCGGGTTTACACTATTCTCCTGCCTCAGCCTCCCGAGTAGCTGGAACTACAGGCGCCCGCCACCTCGCCTGGCTAGTTTTTTTTGTATTTTTTTTTAGTAGAGACGGGTTTCACCGTGTTAGGCAGGATGGTCTCGATCTTCTGACCTCGTGATCCGCCCGTCTTGGCCTCCCAAAGTGTTGGGATTACAGGCTTGAGCCACCGCGCCCAGCCAACTTATTCAGAGTTCTTAATAACAGAATGGAAAACACTTGTAATTTAAGATAGTTTCAGTAAATTTTTTTTTTGTATTTCTAAAAATAGAGGTCTTCAAATATTAATATAGTAAATTATTTCCTTCCTTAAATTACAAGTGTTTTCCATTCTGTTATTAATGTGTTTGAAGACCTCTATTTTTAGAAATACAAAAAACAAGACTTACTGAAACCATCTCTCCCAACTACACCACAAATCTCCAAATGTTAGATAAAATGTTAGTGTAAATGGAGAGCTGCTCTGACAAAGACATGTGGAAAACTTAGGGACCAGATATATAAGTAACAGAACAAAATAATTTCCTTCCTTGAAATAGTAAAGCTTTAAATTGATTGTTATCTAATTCTGTATTTAGCTTAAACCTAACAGATTGTTTTAAAAATATACCTATCTCAGGGAAACTTACTAATTTCTCAAAGCCTCCCAAATAAAGTATATGCCAAAAAATTTTAAAAAATATTGTATTGTTATGCTATGAAGTGAAATAACAGAAACATACTCAAGTAATGGTGTTACTCCAAAATAAATATCTACACTTTTCTCCCTGAAAATACAAAAAACAAACAAACAAAAAAAACCTCACAACAAACAACCTTGTAAATGCCTTTGTAATGCAAAATATTTTTAAATTCCTTTAAAAATATATAAATAAAATATGCAAAATAATATTGACTTTCCCATCATAGAATCTTCAGGAATACGCATATCTTCAGCATGTAATATTTCAGCTATGACAAAATAACAAGAAAAGGACAATACAGGCACCAGCTTTGAAGACTGCTGTAAAGACTCACTGTTAATTCACATAAATGCGATTGTCATTTTATATATTTTATCACAAACAACTTTAGTGTGAAAGTCCAATTACTAACAAATCTTTAGGCAAATGCTAGTATTCACATATCACAGGATTCCAATGGTTCAACTTTTCAATAGTCAATGAATTATGCCAATAATTAGAATAAAATATATGCCTAGCATCTTTATAATAATTTTTTACCGAAATAATTCAAATATAACATGTTCTGAAGGTAAATCTTTTGAAATCATATGATACATTATTTTTCTGTTTTTCTCCTTCTGGAAACCTCAATTTTCTTTGTCATTATAGATAGAACCAATAACATTAACCAGAGAAGTAAAGTTTGCCAAATTCACATTGTGTCACGTAGCCCAGAAGCAACCAGTGACTATATCCCAGAGAAAAGTGCTCCAGTAAAAAATCCGTCTTATATTACCAGGCACAAAATTTTGAAAACACAACAAAAAACTTTGCCTGTCTTCTCATACTCTATTATTTCTCCTAGATTTTATACACCTTCCTAAATCTATTTGATTACGTTTATAAAATTTATTTCATTTGTAATTGTTAATTTTATCTTCATGCTTGTTACAACAGGAGTTGGACGGATGCCAGTAGATGCAGTTGAAAGAATTCAACTTCCAAATTCAATTTTCTCAGGACTAGTCAGATTTTCGCGATGATAATTTTATATACATTCCTATGGGTTTTGTGGTTTTCTCAAGTTCCTCATATGTATCTACCAGAGTAACAATTTTGCCAAGTGGAAGCTCCCTTCAAATTTCAAGAACAGTTTTTTTATTCTGCTTGGAATCCCTTCTTTCTGACAGTTTTGGATATACTAACTATGTGTCAGTGTACTCATTAGTATAAGCTACTTACAAACATTAGCTGAGTGTTTGGTGCAATACCGGCTGGATAAGGCAAAGATCGTACCGTAAGCATATTTTTCAAAAGACGCAGATTTCAAACCTGTCTGGTGTTCACTCCTACAACTAGGAAAACGTTTTCTTGTTTTATTTACAACTGAAGACTACTTTCTTCAGATTTTCCTTCGTTAATTAAAATGTATTACTCAGTTCTGTCTTCAGAAGTTATTACCCCATGGCCTGCGATTAGAATTTACAGAGCAGCTGATTTCTAAATCTTATTACTAAATGTGCTCTTATATTTAAATTGTTATATTGAAACATCTCTTTTTTTGCAATCTTTTTTGTTACCTAGTTTAGCACTTCATCTTTGGACTTGTTTTCCAAGGATGTTCTGTTAGTTTTTATGGCTGTCCATTTATTTGGTTAGGAGTTTACTATCTAAAGAAATTTATTTATTTATTTATTTATTTATTTATTTATTTATTTATTTATTTTTTGAGATGGAGTCTCGCTCTGTCACCCAGGCTGGAGTGCAGTGGCGCGATCTCGGCTCGCTGCAACCACTTCCTCTTGGGTTCAGTCCATTCTCCTGCCTCAGTCTCCCAAGTAGCTAGGACTGTAGGCATGCACCACCATGCACAGTTAATTTTTGTGTTTTACTAGAGATGGGGTTTTCACCATGTTGGCCAGGCCAGTCTCAAACTCCTGACCTCAAATGATCCCACCCACCTTAGCCTCCCAAAGTGCTGGGATTACAGGCGTGAGCCACCGCACCAAGTCAGAAACATTATTTTTAATATGAAGGTGCTAAGTATCTTCCAGTAGATCCTGTAAGTTTTAAAGTAATTGTAGAAATGAGAAAAAGTACGAGCATATATAGTTATGTCCATCCAAACAGAAGATTTTCTAGCAATTATCTATCAAAGGCCAATAATTAAAGTCAGGTCAAAATGGTAAATCTATTCATTTATCTTAGATAAATGTACCAGACTGACAGCATTCTATAACCAACTTTTTTCTTATGTTTTGTTTACCAAAAAATCTTATGATCATAATATCATTTACCCAGTTATTTGCCTCCAGAGAAACCATGGTTAGTTGGTAGATATGCATATATGATCTCCATTGAAGTTATATTACTTATTTTTAAAATATTGAGAAGTCACATATTGCTATTGACTTCATATAAATGGAAGCAAACCTGGGCCTTTGAGAAAATAAATGACTAACCTAAGCTTATGAAAATACTAAACGACAGTCCTAGAGCTTGAACTAAAGTCTTTGGGGCAGCTGGGCACAGTAGCTCATGCCTGTGATTCTAGCACTTTGGGAAGCTGGGTGGGCAGATCACATGACGCCAGGAGTTAGAGACCAGCCTGGCCAACCTGAGACATGGTATAACCCTGTCTCTACTAAAAATACAAAAATATAAAATAAAAAAAAGTTTTACTTCCAATAATGAGAATTTAATACTTCAAAAACCATTATTTTCATTACATACAGAAATAAGTATTTTCATTCCAGAGGTATTCTCATTAATTTAAAATAATCTAGAATTTCAGTACTTGCTCTTGCTTTATTAGCTAGGTAACATTGGACAAGTTCATTATGATCCCCTTATTTGGTTATAGCACACATGATTTCTCAATCCCCTTATTTGGTTATAGCACGCATTATTTATCTCATCTATAAGGTGGAATTATGAGCATACAAGTAAATTAACTGAAAATCTTTAAATATACAAATTTTTAAAATAACTCCTAATGGCTAAGAAGACCAATTCTGATACAAACTAAGCAAATTTATGTAAAAGACAAAATGTAAGGTAATTTGAAAGAGTAATAGCCAGAAAATTCTGAAAGATGTGGAAAAATTTAGAATCTAGTCATACATTATGATGTAGAAACCTTTCAGTTTTTCACCTCCTATAATGAGACAGAGTTACGCCATGTCTCAGATTGGCCAGGCTGGTCTCTAACTCCTGGCCTCATGTGATCTGCCCATCTCAGCCTCCCAAAGTGCTAGAATTACAGGCATGAGCTGCTGTGCCCAGCTGCCCCATAATGTGCTAATTAGTGGAAATTCCAAAAAATAAGTGTGAAATACCAAGGCATAATCATGACACATACATTATTTTCCACACTTAAATTCCATTCATGTAATCATCCTTCCATACAGTACTTCGGTCCTATTTTCTCTATGACATTTTTGTGGCTATAATAAATCTTCCTCTGACATCCTATAGTCTTTATTATGCTAACAAATCATTTGCCATTTACTTTATTCACAGTGATTGATGAAAGCTCCTCAACCCTATCTGCCGGGATTTACTACCCATTCTTACTGACCTCCATGGCTCCTTTCTCTCTTTCAATAATCCTGTCCTTTGGACTAAAATGTTTTCCCTTATCTGCTTACCTCATCAGGTTTTTTTTGTTTTGTTTTGAAACGAAGTCTCACTCTGTTGCTCACTGCAATCTCCACCTCCTGGAAGAGATACAAGCAATTCTCCTGCCTCAGCCTCCTGAGTAGCTGGGACTACAGGCTGACACCACCATGCCCAGTTAATTTTTTATAATTTAGTAGAGACAGGGTTTCACCGTGTTGCCCAGGCTGGTCTCAAACTCTTGAGCTCAGGCAATCTGTCCACCTGGGTCTCCCAAAGTGCTGGGATTACAGGCGTGAGCCACTGCTCCTGGCCTCTGGTTAGTTTCTTAAAAAGCTAGATACTTGCTGACACTTTTTGTACAGTTTCTTCCTGTCTACTTCTTATTTTTATCTTTAATTTTCTAATGAAAGGGAATATGTCAGAAATTTTATGGGTAAAAGACTGAAGAATAGCAAGAGAGGCCTGCAGTCCAAATTATATCCTGTAGTTCTTACTAACAGGTCAGCTCCCTCTGTGAATATGCTTTAATAACAATATTTTAAATTAGCTACTAGGGGCAAAAGAGGAATCCAAGCAAGATAAAAAGTGTCTTGTTATCTTAGATACTTAAATGCACATATTTCACTATATAAAATGAATTTTTTCAATGGAGCCAGGGAAAGATTTTGAATGAACATTCAGAATGAGAATGAAGGAAGAATAATACGGAAAACATGATATAATAAAAAACAACTGTATAAATTGAATTGTTTTTTTGAACCAGTAAGAGGGATATAGATGGCAACATATTTCATGCCGGACATTGAACAAATATCCATCTGACTTTTTATTTTCATGTGTTCTGTTTGTTTGTTTTGGTTAGGCTTTTTTTTTGTTACTATTATATCCAAGGACCCTCATTTCAATCCCATTCCTTGATCACAAAATAGGATTTTATTGTTTTGTTTTATTTTATTTATTTATTTATTTATTTATTTTTGAGACAGAGTCTCGCTCTGTCGCCCAGGCTGGAGTGCAGTGGCGCAACCTCAGCTCACTGCAAGCTCCGCCTCCTGGGTTCGCGCCATTCTCCTGCCTCAGCCTCCTGAGTAGCTGGGACGACAGGCATCCACCACCAAGCCTGGCTAATTTTTTGTATTTTTAGTAGAGACGGGTTTTCACCGTGTTAGCCA
This sequence comes from Theropithecus gelada, assembly GCF_003255815.1. Classification (NCBI taxonomy): domain Eukaryota; kingdom Metazoa; phylum Chordata; class Mammalia; order Primates; family Cercopithecidae; genus Theropithecus; species Theropithecus gelada. Next base: position 25,541,185 of record NC_037685.1, on the reverse strand, counting down.
GAATGGTCTCAGTCTCCTGACCTCATGATCCGCCTGTCTCGGCCTCCCAAAGTGCTGGGATTACAGGCGTGAGCCACTGGGCAAAATAGAATGTTTAACTTGACAATGTTTCACCTTTGATACAAGTTGAAGACTTGTCTTCTTTAAGGACAGCCTTGTATTGTTTCCAATTATTTGGTGAGTTACTTCTAATACAAATGGCCATGAGTTTCACTGGAACTCATGTACTGCTCTTGCTACTTTTTTTTTTGTCTCCTTAAAATCTTCTGTCCTCCCTTCCTTGAACTCAGCTAAGTCCTCAGAGGCTATTTACTTCAACCACTTTTATGCACACATTTTATTTTTCTTTGCAAAATTATTATTTTTGTCATATCTGCCTGGAAATATCTGATCCTATGCTGAAACCTAAGCTGATAGGTACCGTTACCACTAGGGAAAGTCTCCAAGGCATGCAGTACCAAAGCTTTTTAGCAATAGCAACTCTGTGTGGGTCTGCAGCAACCTCCATTCTTGCCTCCTCAATAGAAAGAATTTGACTGAGGGGCATAACAGAGAGAGACTGAGGTAAGGTTTAGAGCAGCAGTGAAAATTTATTAAAAAGTTTTAGATTAGGAACAAAAGGAAGTAAAGTACATTTGGAAGAGTGCCAGGCAGTCGACGAGAGATTCAAGTGCACGGTTTGAGCTTTGACTTAGGGTTTTAGATGTTGGCATGATTCCAAGCTCTTGCATTACTTCTCCCAGTTGTTCTCTTGGGGTGGACTTTCCACTGTGCAGGTGGCCTGCCAGCATTTTGCAGGTGCTGTATGTGCAGTGTGTACACTGAAGTTGTACACATACTCATTTGCGTTTTTCCCTTACTAGTCGAATGTTTCTAGAAGGTCATATACCAGCTAAACTCCTGCATGTACTTCAGCCCACTTGCCCACCTCCTGAGACCCTATTGGGAACCTATTGATCACTAGTTTCAGGTGTTTTCTGTCTACTGGAGTCTACCTTTCCCTGGAGCTTGCTGTGACAAATTATTATTTTAGAGAGACAGTTTAATCACTGCCTGATCATCACCTGGTGGTGGCCTGACATTCCTGGGGGTAGGTTGGTTCTCCTGCCTTGCTCACCTGCCCCCTGTCTGACTAAGTACCTAGTGTAACAGTACTACTGAAGAAAGCCTAGTAACATGTGCTACCATAAAGTCAGGGTTAATCCATATCTGATCCTTAATAATATCTGATAGCTCTTTTGTAATGTGTGTTTGTTTGCAATCTTACATCCCAAAACGAGTATTTCAAGCAGCTTCCACTCTTAAAAGTTCTTGAATTTTACTTTTCTTGATTATCTCACTGAGAGCAAGTTTGGTCATATTATAGTCAAAGCTTGCATATACAAATGCAACAATCTTTAACCGGTGTAGCAATATTGGCTCCGTTATGTGGCTACTCTTCAAAGAACTTAAATATCCACTCCAAAGTTCATAAATTGCCCTGGAGATAAAATACTTTTTAAAATTAAATGATTTAAATAACCATTCAAGATCTGAAGTTTTCCTGCATCTGGACATGTATGCCATGTATATTATCTCCATGTCTATTACTCAAGTTGAAATATAATTCTCAAAAATATGTCGGCTGGGCATGGTGGCTCACGCCTGTAATCCCAGGACTTTGGGAGGCTGAGGCAAGTGGATCACCTGAGGTCAGGAGTTCGAGACCAATCTGACCAACATGGTGAAACCCTGTCTCTACTAAAAATACAAAGTCAGCTGGGCATGGTGGCGCATGCCTGTAATCCCATCTATTTGGGAGGCTGAGGCAGGAGAATCGCTTGAACCCTGGAGGTGGAGATTGCAGTGAGCTGAGATGGCGCCATTGCACTCCAGCCTGGGCAACAAGAGTGAAACTCTGTCTTAAAAAAAAAAAAAAAAAAAAAAAGAGAGATGTCTTCCTTGCTTTATCTCTGTTTGTATTTTGTTATTCTCTTTTAGTTGTAAGCACATTTTCAGTATTTTTCTTTTTCTCTGGCCTTCAAATTCCAAAACAACATGGTTGACATCACTTTAACTTTTGATTACATACCATGCATCTTTTATAGTAGATGTGGTAGACGACATAATGCCTCTCCAAACATATCCACATCCTAATCTCCAAAATCTGTCAATATTATCTTACAAGGCCAAGGAATTACACAGAATTTTGAATGTAGTTATTATCCTGGATTATGTGGATGGACCCAACATCACCAGCAGGGTACTTTTCAAAAAGACAAAGTTATTAAATCAGAGTCAGAGAAGAAAATTTGAAAATGGAAACAGTGGTCATTTGCTAATGCAGTAAGGGGACCACTCTCTAAAAACTGGAAGAGGCAACGACTGGATTCCCACTAACAGACTCCAGAAAGAAACAGCACCCTCTCCACTCCTTGATTTTGGCCTGCTAAAACCCATTCTGAGCATTTGATGTCCAAGATTTTGTTTTAATACCGTATAACTGTGTTTCTTTCAGCCATTAACTTTCTAGTTATTTTTAACAGCAACTATAGAAAATGAATACAATAGGTGTTCAATTAATAGCTGTTAAATGAAAGATTGACTCTGTACATCTAGTTTAGCATATCTGAGGACAAACAACTATTAATCACAAGGCTAAGAAATTCCAAAGAGGAAAAAACCATTGATTATACAAGGTAATTTCAATTAAATTTTTGTAGTATTTCAATCTGTTTTAAGAATATTTTTGCGGCCGAGAGCAGTGGCTCACGCCTATAATCTCAGCACTTCGGGAGGCCAAGGCGGGTAGATCACTTGAGGTCAGGAGTTCGAGACCAGCCAGGTCAACAAGGCAAAACCTTGTCTCTACTAAAAATACAAAACTTAGCTGGGCATAGTGGTGCATACCTGTAATCCCAGCTACAGGGGAGGCTGAGGCAGGAGAATCACTTAAAACCTGGAAGGCAGAAGTTGCAGTGAGCTGAGATTGTGATACTGCACTTCAGCCTGGGTGAAAGAGCGAGATTCCATCTCAAAATATATATATGTGTGTGTGTGTGTATATATATACACACATATCTATCTATATATATACACACAAATACACATATATATATATTTTTCATTTCACACAATTGTTTTTGACAGTGCACATAAACCAATATTTCAGAGCAGTTGTTATTTAGTACACATACTTGAAGCATTTGGACTTTTTTGTAAAAATTGATAAAACATTAAATCATCATTTTTCTTAATAATTTATTAGATCCTAAGTTTACTCCAATTTTTCTTATTATAAACACAATACCTATAACAGCATTAATTTACTCTGAAATTTAGAAACGTATTATATATTTACTATAATTACAAATACCTAAAATTATTGAGTTTTGATTCTTTTACCATGAAAAGCTGACAAAATTGCTAAAACTTAAACATCAGAATCATAAAAAGAAGCATCATTCAGGAAAGAAGAAATATAAATTAATATATATGGTTTACAAACATGAACTAATTTGATTTGCTGGGTTGGGAAATGCATATTTAGTCTACTCTAAACAAGTATTTTCTAAAGTAAAACATTATAACATTAGTTGTAAATCCTGCATCACTGAAAAGTATGTTTTCCTTTGACTTCATTTTTTTAGTTCATATAATAAATGTTGCTCCTAAGAAAATGCCTCCATTTTGGAGAAAACCTACATTATCATTATTGACTTTAATTCAATAAAATGATGTAATGAATTTTAAGCTTTCATACTAAAAAAGCTACTTTTCTTCATGTTGAATGAATTTCGAGCTCTCCCTTTAATATCTTGCAGTTCTTTCCTAGTTTAATGTAAGTTTTCAAGGGAGAGAGATAGCATGATGTATTTTCATTTAATTAGTCATATGCCTATCTTGAGAATAGTTATGTTCAGTCTGTTTCAGAATATATTTAGGTTATATTTCTGTAAGAAGAACTATGTAGCAGATGTCATCGTAGTTCAGATCTTGGATTTAAACTGTATGCTTTCTGGTTGTCATTGGTGTCTAAAAAGCGTGAATGTGTCACAAGATAGACCTAAAAGAATAAGACTATATGGTTTTGCAAGTCTAATCTATAGGCAGCACATTTGCAATAATGAATGGTGTCTAATTGTGTCTTCTATTACCATAAGTTGAAAGCAGTAAGGACAATTTGTTTACTCGGCAATCAATCAAATACAGTAACCTGCCCAAATTAAGCTCACCAATATTCATTGTTGTCGCATGAATTCAAATATTAATAGGAATTATGAAAATGAAATGATAAATATGCAATCACGCTAAGTTGAGTTATATCTATTCAATCTTCATTTTTCATACTGAAATGGAACTGTTCAAATGTCCTAGTGATAAACAAATAATAGTGCTCTAATATTATAAAAGTGCTCATAATCTAAGTGTGAAAAATATATGTGATTTCTTTAAATAGCTGTTGAGAACAATGACAGGTTTTAAAGAATATTGTTAACAGAACTTCAAGATCCTTGCATATATTCTTCGATATAAATAAAAATGGTGATGACAAGTTATCTGGGAAGGGCAAAGTAAAATATGTACGCATTATGCTCTCTGATGTAAACCCACAGGAATCTTGAAAAAGAGAAATGAAATCAAAACATTTCATTCAAATGATCATTGTTATTTTAGAGATTACATTTTTTTAGCCTCTATAATATCTCAGTTTCAAATGGGGCTAAAATATTCTTGAAAACCTCTAAATTCTGTATAATCAGGAATCGTGAAAAAGATTAAGAGAGACATAGCTTATGATTAATCCTGGTTCCTCTCTTTTGTCAAACAAGGCATTTTAGTATAAAGACATTATCATGAAGGAAACTATTTTCATCGTTTTGTAAGTTATGAAAACCGCTATTTGTGGAGAATGAATGGTAAAGCATGTAATTGCCTATTACCTGATAATTGTGGTAATAAATATAGAAAGAAAATATCTTAAGTTTCTTATTTAAATCTAGAAGGTTAAAAGTAGAGTAATGAATCATGCTGAGATCCATGAGAATTTTCTGAATCATTCAATCGCAAGGGAGATACAGAAACATTTGGCAGATAACTCAAAATGAAAAATTGTGAAAAGTTACTATGAATTTCAAAAGGACAAAACAATGAACAAAGAGTAAATCTCCCCCACTCCAGCCATATTATCTCTATGCTTTAAGAATAGTGCTATAAATTAGTAAAAGTTTTATCGATTTGTATTATTTATCTGAATTAGAAGTTTCACGAATAAAACCTTTTATGTTTGCCACAGAAATAATGTAATATAAATTTATAGCTATATTTTAATTTACATTCTCTTCAGTGTAGAATAGAAATTAAACCAAGTAGCCCTGTAAGCCAGTTAGCTTCCAGTATAACAAAGTGAATGGAAGACTAGTAGCGTGTGTGCCTGTGTGTGTGTAACTGAGATATTTCAACTTTCAGAGTATAAACAAGAAGACTTCTACTATAAAAATAAATAAATATATGTATAATATGTCTATATATTCAATTGAGATATCTCAAGTTGGAGACTATAAACAAGAAACAAATCTTTATTCATTTTTCAAAAATTGCCTATCAACCACGTTATGATGCATATATTTAGTCTGGCCCTGAATAGAGAGTCTGTTAACTACCTTTTTTCTAGATTCTATATTTTTTCTATTGTTTTATGCAATTCACATACTGTTATTTGGGTTTTTAAGTTTCAAGATTTAAATCTGATTCAACTCTTGTTCTGCTTCTTAGTGAAGAGTAGAGGCACAAATAGGAGTCTAAGAAAAAGATGCAGCTATGGTCTGGCTCTCAAAAAAAAAAAAAAAAAACTAGACTTTTATAAAGTGATAGGGTTAGGGGAGGAGATGGGAAAATATAAAAGTCCTCTTCACAAGGCTAGAAGAGGTTGCAGTCTGAGTTGAGACTGTATCTCTGACTAGTGATATGGTAGTACAATGACCTGACTTGTAGGAACCCCAAAGACTGCCTCTCTGTGGGGTGCCTAGAACACACATTTTAACACTCTGTTGGACCATCACATTGCTCATTTCTATAATGCGCTCTTACTCTACCTTGCCCAGGTCCAGTCCTCTTCTGCCACAGGTACTCTATATCTTTTACAGTATATGAAGACTTCTGGGAAACAGGAGTTCAATTACTGCATTCCAATACATCTATATTTCTATGCATGATGCGTCATCTGGTAAGAAAACAGGCTGCAATCCCTTGGTTGTGTTTTTATTTATTTATTTTTTACATTCCAGCAGCATTAAAGCTTCTGAGGGCTGACAGATTTCCCAAATTTCTCTAATGAAATGCCACTGGTTTCTATGTAAAAGACAGACAGTATATGGTTCTCAAAGCCCTTTTTCCTTCATAAACATAACTTTACAAATACCTGCTGTGGCATCTAAGCAATATTACTCTATGGTAGTCAGATATCTATCCCTTAGATTATCTATTTCATATAAATGGCAGGGGACCAATAGGGTCGCTGGAGAGATGTTATAAAATGGCCGTCTTTAAATAAACCCAACAGGTATTAGACAGACATTAAAGTTGGCATTTGTATGAATTTAGAAGGTAGTATATTTATTTAGGGATTTTCATAATCTGATTTATTTGATTGTTCACAACAGTTTCAACTCAAAAGAGAAAGTGTTGCTTAATAGCTTATATTTGACAAAGAATGTTAACGGATGGAATAAGATAAATTTGGTAAGTTAATGCATTAATTTTGGCACGGAAGATTTCTTTGCCATAGTCCAGAAATGTTAATAATGCAATTAGAGTTGTAACTTTGGAAAATCATGAGGTATGCCCTTTATAAAAGGAGATTTATTTTTGCTCTACCAGCTTTTCACATTATCTTTACTCTAAGAAGCTTAAATGTGTATCTTCTGTCTTATTTCAAAATTCAGTTCTTGATCTGTTATGGGAAATTTTGAAATATTTAACAATGTGAACATTGACATCTTAAGAATTTCAATTTATGGATAACAAGATCCTTTTTCTTCCATTTCTGCCTAGAGTGTTATCTCAGGATACATTTCTAGAGACTTTTATTTAGAACATTTCATCTTTTTTGTTTTGTCTGTTGGCATTTACTTTTACCCCAATACGAAAATGTAATAAACATTAGGATTCCTTTTTGCCACCAGTTGTATTCCTGATGAGCTAAAAGTAGTATATCTGCAGCCATGTATACCTGCTGCAACAGACTATAAGTAAGAGCCTTTCTTCCCTCAAGTTTACCATTTCGGCTCCACTCACTAATAATTCAGGTTCAGTTGTAAAAAAAAGAAAAAAAAAAAGATGTTAGGATGTGATGATTCATTGTTATCAATTTATATCATAAGTACATCAGTGTAAAACTGCCCTTTTGCTGTAGGCTATTTGTTAATTTCACATCTAAGAGATAAATTTGTCTAAGAAGTAAAGGCAATAAAGAGCTGTAGTTAGTCTCACAAGATTAATATATCTGTCACAGCATATTTCAAGTTCAACTGGGTAGGGAAGCAATTAAAAGCATTAATTTGTATATGATCAGATTTCATAGTGATAAATCAAAAGATGGCAGATTTAGAGCATCTTTCATTTTGGTTCTATGTACGATTTCATTTAGGGGCCTACTACTATAAATAATACTTATGGAAATATTCAGTATTTCCTTTAAGATAGAGATTTATTTTCTAGATTCACATAAATGCACTGCAATATTTGCTTTCAAGTAATACATTTTAGTCTTCTAATAGACACTCAATTGGTATCACATTCCTTTTTTTTTGTGGTTGTACTTTTTCAAAATATACAAAATAGATTTATTTTATGTAGTTTATTTTTACATAAACATAAATTCAAATTATTTCTGCTTATCAATGTGAATTAATTTCTGATGGAAGAACTAATGGGAAGTCAATTTTAAAAATCTATACAGTTCACTCCATATCTGTCAGTCAATTTTAGCATTAATATTTCTTTATATTTTAATGTATAATTGATACCTTTTACTTTTTGTTGTACTTGGCTTATTTATCTTCATTTCTCATTCAATGTCACTTCATAATTCTTTTATAATCTCTCCAATCTCACCATATTATTTTACCCCCTGTCTAAATTAACTATACATTTATATTTCTTTGTTTATTTATTTTTAATTAATTAATTTTTTTTCTTGCTCTGTTGCCCAGGCTGGAGTGCACTGGTGCGATCTCAGCTCATTGCAAGCTCTACCTCCCGGATTCATACCATTCTCCTGCCTCAGCCTCCCACGTAGCTGGGACTACAGGTGCCCGTCACCACACTATTTTTTTTTTGTATTTTTAGTAGAGACGGGGTTTCACCATGTTAACCAGGATGGTCTTGATCTCCTGACCTCGTGATCCTCCCACCTCGGCCTCCCAAAGTGCTGGGATTACAGCTGTGAGCCCTCGCACCTGGCCTACATTTATATTTATAATTTCACCACATTAACTGAAATGTCAGTACTATTTATTACATATTTATTGCACTTAACAAAATATAGTTATCTAATGGTTCTTAAAATATGTTATATTAATAAAATGAATTAAATTTCAGTATAATGGCCATTACCTCCTTTCAAAATAATAATAACTTCATAGCTTGAGCCCTTCATTTGTTCACACTCATTTGAAGCAGAATTCAAGAAGGAGGAAATGGGCTCAGGGCCTAGGCTGAAATTTGTTTATTTTAACCTTGATCTATGATCTTTGTAACCCTTTACTGAAGAGTTAACTACAAAAATTAAGCTAAAAGCATTCTAAACTCAAGTAAGAAATTAATACATTTTATAAAATATTTGCTATCTACAGTTTGTTTTTTTCTTTTCTTTTCTTTCTTTCTTTTTTTTTCTTAGACAGCGTATCACTCTGTCACCCCGGCTTGAGTGCAGTGGCGCCACCTTGGCTCACTGCAACCTCCGCCTCCCGGGTTCAAGCCATTCTCCTGCCTCAGCCTCCCGAGTAGCTGGAATCACAGTCACGCACCACCACAGCCGGCTAATTTTTGTATTTTTAATAGAGATGAGGTTTCACCATGTTGGCCAGGCTGGTCTTAAACTCCTGACCTCAGGTGGTCCACCCACCTTGGTCTCCCAAAGTGCTGGGATTACAGGTGTGAGCCACCAAATCCAGCCACATTTTTTTTTTTTTTTAAGAAAAAATCAAAACAAAACAAAACAAAAACAAGAGGCAGGCAAACCAACTAGGACCTATATAATGGGGGCACTTCTGGAAATTTCAATTTATGTAATTTGTTACAGATTTTGAATCTATGTGAAAATTGGCCATTGCATGCCAAATTATGTAAGGGTACATAATTTGAAAATAGTGTGTTTTCTTCACAAGAAGTAGGTCTTGTGAAAGACTGTCATTTATTTATTTTGTAAATATACTCTATATTACTCAGGATTATTCAGAGAAACATTGCTTTTAAGGAACTGGCCCACAAAATGAAAGGGGCTGGCAAATCCAAAATCTTTATGGCAAGTTGGCAGGCTGGTAATTCAGGTAAGAGTTGATGTCACAGTCCTGATCCATAATCCACAGCACAGGGCAGGTCAGCTGTAAATTCAAGTATGGCTTTCATGGTTCAGTCTTGAGACCAAAGTCGTTCTTCAGGAAATCTGTCTTTGCTCTTCAGAACTCCAGTTTATTGGATGAGGTCCACCCACATTATGAAGGGTAATCTGCTTTATGCAAAGTCTGCTGAGTTCAGTATTAACTGCATTTAAAAATATCTTCATAGTAACATATAGACTACTGTTTGACCAACTGGGTACCATGGGTTGCCAAATTAATACATAAAATGAACAACCACAAGTCCTTGTCATTATTTTTGGTGATTCCTCCATGCATCTGTTGAGCAGTTTAGTTTTGAAATGGTCATGTCATATATTTCTTAAAATTATCATTACAACTCTGGATCTTGTTTTAAATGTGTCTACGCTCTCATAGTATCAATTTCAGAAGAAAAGCCAGGTCCTCCCACCAAAGTCTCTAAGATCCCATTCAGGCAATCCTGCATGCTTTCCTGTTTGACATTCTTGTATCCCTAGCAGGGCTTTTTGGTAGGCCTTTTCCAAATTCGAGAGTCTAAAGTCTCATCCATAGATTGGACCCCTTTATCATGTTGTTGGACATTTTGATTTTATAGTCTCTTACCCTGACCCAGTAAAATACACACATTTATTAACACCCAAGCCGTTGATTGAACATTTAATCAGAGGCTCTCTAGATGTAAGAATTTCTGCTTCAGTAACTAGGAATTTTATGTTACAGTTCTCTTGCCATGGAAGCCAGCAGAATTCATCTACGTGGAAAAAACTGATGAATTCTTTAAGCTGAAAAATTTGATATTTAAATTATATTTTTTAATATGCAAATCAAAACCACAATGAGATACCATCTCATGCCAGTTAGAATGACGATTATTTAAAAAGTCAGGAAACGACAGATGCTGGCGAGGCTGTGGAGAAATAGGAACACTTTTACACTTTTGGTGGGAGTGTAAATTAGTTCAACCATTGTGGAAGACAGTGTGGACATTCCTCAAGGACCTAGAATCAGAAATACCATGTGACCCAACAATCCCATTACTGGATATATACCCAAAAGGCTTATAAATCATTCTACTGTAAAGACACATGCACACGTATGTTTATTGCAGCGCTATTTACAATAGCAGAGACTTGGAACCAACCCAAAAGCCCATCAATGATAGACTGCCTAAAGAAAATGTGACACATATACACCATGGAATACTATGCAGCCATAAAAAAGGTTGAGTTCATGTCCTTTGCAGGTACATGGATGAAGCTGGAAGCCATCATTCTCAGCAAACTAACACAGGGACAGAAAACTAAACACTGTGTTTTCTCACTCGTAAGTGGGAGTTGAACAATGAGAACACATGGACACAGGGAGGGGAAAAACATATACCAGGGCCTGTCAGGGGTGGGGGACAAGGGGAGGGAGAGCATTAGGACAAATACCTAATGCATGCAGGGCTTAACACCTAGATGACAGGTTGATAGGTGCTGCAAACCATCATGGCACATGTATACCTGTGTAACAAACCTGCATATTCTGCACATGTATCCCAAAACTTAAAGTAAAATAAAAAACAAAAATAAAACAAAAAATAAAAAATAATATTTTATATTAATCATAATTTCAAGTAAATAACTACATTTTAATCGGTAATATAATTTAAGAGGTGTAATATTAGGTTAATCACACACCTAACTTGGGGCCCAAGAGAATAAATTCAAATATAGAACATTATGTAGTATATATTAGTTGTTATTGACTATACTTCACAAGATATAATGAAAAAGGCATGTTCTCAAAAAATAACAAACTGGTTTGGGAAAAAGAAGAGAATGGTAATAGAAAAGTTCCAGAAATTCATGTTCTTGCTATATTTAAAAAGCTGACAGCTTTTAAAGTTGAAAAAAAATCTTAAAGTGCAAATTTTAATTTCAATTTAGTCTGCAACAGTTATCAGATTAAGAACATGTCTTTGACAACTATTGTTAACACCTCTCTATTAACCAGAGGGCCACATAGCAAATAACAGATAAAAAGTGAATACCTCCCAACAAGGCATTTCAGTCCCCAAATACTCACCCTTTTACTTGAAAAGGGCAAAGATGCAAAATTGTAGCTGACCTGGGAAATGTCTCTAGGCAAAATATGGTTGTGATTATTGTCCTGAAGAGTTGACAGCAATCAAATTAAATAAAAAATCCTACTAAAGTTTTGAGATAATAATAAGTTTCCAAAAAAAAAAAAGAAGCCTGAACTGAAAAAGCCTGGGCAGTCACATGATTCTTGTACTGCTAGCTTTCTCTGGATTCGAATGGAAAAGACAAAAATCCACATTACACAGTAGAACACCAATTCACCAGGATTATATGGATTCCTAAACATGCTCAAATATACCTATGTGGTTACATTTCTATAAATTTACTCCTGTATTTTTTCCCTTTAACTCTTTCTCTCTAGCAACACAACCACTACTTTTTTTTGAAGCCTAACTAATATGTTTCCTTTCCTATGTTTCTTTTCCTATGAATTTGTCTATGATCTTTCAAACAGACCTAATTCCTCTCTCCACATTACTATTTCAGACCTTTTTTTTTTTTTTTTTTTTTTCTTTTTTTGAGAGAGAGGATTTTGCTCTGTCACCCAGGCTAGAGTGCAGTGGTGCCATCATGGCTCACTACAACCTTGACCTCACCAGGTTCAAGTGATTCTCCCACCTCAGCCTCCCAAGTAGCTGGGACTACAAATGTCTGCCAACACACTGGGCTAACTTTTGTATTTTTTGGTAGAGACAGGGTTTTGCCATGTTGACCAGGATGGTTTCCAACTTGTGTGCTCAAGCAATCTGCCCACTTCAGCCTCCCAAAGTGCTGAAATTACCAGCATGAGCTACCTCTCCTGGCATGGAACTCTTCTTAAACCTCTATCAGAATGCTTAGCACATTGCCTCACCATTTTTCTTTTAATAATTTTCTGCCTGATTATGATGTGAACACTTTTACATCCTTAGTACCTGGTAACTAATAAGTGTCTTTCCAATAAATAAATGAAAGAAATAACTATGCATCCAAAATCACCAATTAGTATTTTATTTTATTTTTTATTTCTCTAAATCAGAACTACTCTTTCTATATAATTAATGTTTTACAGATTTTGGAAACACAGTGAAGTGAACTAATTAAACAAATTCTTTGTATTGAATGTAATCTGTGTACATTAACTATTAATTCTATTTTAGAAAATGAATGTTTTTCTTAGAAAAATCAGAAGATAAGAAAACAACTGTCTAGTATAAAAGTACTAGTGTTGGTAAATGGCATGCTGATTTAGTCATGAAGTATTTGATAAGTCAAAGTAAACGACAATATGATTAGTGATAAGTTAAATATAACAATTCTTTCTTAACTTTACCAAAACTTAAAATAATACAACATCTACAGATAGAAAGTGTGCTAAAATTAATTATCAAGTAGTGACATAAACTCATGCACACATTTATTTTTTGAGCCCAATGATTGAGCTATCTCACCCTATTACATTTTGTATGAAAAGATCTTTCAGAGTAAATGCATCATTATATCAGGGATATAACCCAGTTAAACTTAGACTGGATCAGATAGTGAGTACTCTAAATTTATTTCGAGCCACCAAAGCCTTTAATATCTGAGTAAGGAGTCACTTTTAAGGAAATAGAAAACTGAGTTGAATGGATTCTTTCACCTTGTTTTCTAAGGGCAGAGAATGTCTCTAAAATATGTTACTCAATAAATATACCTAAAATTGTGGGCACATTGTCTCATGCTGGAATTATGGGCCAACTACAGGCATCATGAGCCAATGCCTGTAATCTCAGCATGAGACAATGCACCCCACAATATTAGGTATATTTATTGGGACGCCAAGATGAGAGGATTCCTTGAGGTCATGAGTTCCAGACTAGCCTGAACAACACAGCAAGACTTCATCTCTACGAAAATAAAAAATACAAAAAAAATTTAGTGGGGTGTAATGGTGCAATATTGTAGTCCCAGCTAAGATTGCTTGCACCTAGGTGTTTGAGGTTACAGTGAGCTGTGATTGCACCACTGTACTTCAGCCTGGGCAACAGACTGAGACTCTGTCTCAAATAAATAAATTATAATATAATATAATATATAAAATCTACCTAACATGTCACTAACTTTTTCAGTAAAGAGGTGCTTCTTCAATCCATAATTCCAATCAACAGTCACTAACTTTACAAACAAGATTATTCTAACAATTCTAACATTCAATAAGGAAAATAAAGGATTTTTAGTATCCACATTTGGAGATCTGTATTGCCAATTAGAATGCAATTTAACCACCTATGGGGTATAGATTCTAGAGTATGGTAATTAATAAAATCTTAGTATAAATTAAACTAGAAAATACACATCTCACATTGCCAATACTCACCTCATAAAATTCGTGTCCTCCATGCTTGTTGTTAATGGATGGGAGCTGGTCACATTGTATAGAAATAAAGAAAGGCTCCTTCACAGTAAAGCCTCATCAAATAACAGATTGTCTTCATAATAATGACACAACGACAGTTATATATTTCATTCTGAGAGAATGCTGTTATACCAATATTGTTTATATGAAATTGAAAAATTATACACTGAGTTTGTGACTTCTTTTTGAGGAATATAATCTTCAGCATTATTCTGATATAAAAGTTTCCACACTATTTGGTAAAGAAAATATCAATGTAGTCATGTGTAATCTATTAGTATAATCGATTTAGTATAATACAGAAACAGAGTGGGGTTCTTATTTACATATTGAAATGTGTATGTTATATAGGATGCATATATTAATAATTAATAATTTCCTAGTAAATATTACAAGGTATACTAAATAATGTATTATGTTAAAACAATAGTCTGTCATTTTCAAAATAAATGTTCTTTAGGATTTTAAAAATTTCTTGGCAAACCTACGTTATTTTATTAATTACTGTCCTAGATATTATTAGAAGAGACTTAAAAATTAATTTACACTGTTGCAAAATCAAGGCTTTAATCAGGTTTATAATATTGATAGCAGTCGTGATAAGTGGAATTCAAAGATGTGTTGCCAAGATTCCCGGGCCATGATATTTACACATCTTCCCTTAATTTTTTAAAAGCTAACCTTGGTATAGTTTGGATGGAACTGTGCAAATGTAATTAAAGTATCAGATCTGATTTTAAAATATAAAATTATTTGAGTGGTCCTAAGCGAACAACTCCGAATCTTTAAATTGGCTGTAGAGGTCAGAGTCAGAAGTCAGAATTTCAAAGAGGAAAAAAAATTCAATGAGAAGAAAATTATCTTTCTAGCTTTGAAAATGAAGTGGGTGGCATAAAAAGGAATGCTGGAGTTATTTAGGGTTGACAGCGGCTCCTATCTGATAGCTCGCAAAGAAACAAGGACCTTAGTGCTACAACTACAAGTAACCGAGTATGACTAACCAACTGAAGGAGCTTGTAATCTGATTCTTCACCAGAGCCTCCAAGTAGAAATGTAATCCAGCTAACAGCCTTGATTTCAGCCTTATGAGAAACAGAGCAGGGAACCAGGCCATGCTATGCTAGAATGCTTATACGTGGAAATTGTAACCTAATAGTGTTGTATTAATCTGTCAAATTCGTCATAATAATGCCACACAGCAATAGAAAATAAATACAGATTTTGCCACCTGGAAGTGGAGTGCTTTTGAAAGAAATAGCTAAAATATAGGAGAGGTTTTCGAATGGGGCAGTGGTAGAGGGTAAACAATTTTTGATAAAAATGTAGAATACGGTTATTAAAATCTTCATTGTCTTGAACAAACTGTTCAACAAACTATGGGAGTGAATGCTTATGAAATCCAGGAAAGATGTGCAAGTTTCTTGAGAAAATTGTATCAGCAGAAACACTGGTTAGCCTTGAATAAACAGTTACAATACAAAATAGAAGGGAGTTGTTGGAACTCCAAATATTACTGGCATCGAGCAGTCTGATAAAAACTACTCTGCAAATGCACAGAGTACATTTTTATGAAAAAGGACGGGTGACTAAAAACGAGGAACCAGAGCCTAGAGAACTTAAAATAGGAATTAAGATTGACACGATGAATTAACTACAGCATACTAACTAAATATATTAATATGGATATGAAATTTGGCTCCATTCTATCATCTTTGGGTGTGACCCTTAGTAAACATTAAAACCCTTATGAGACGTGCTATCCTTACCTGCAAATAAAGAAAAATTGTATGCTTGTAAAAAATAAAATAGAATACACACTCACGCACATCCACGCACACACACAAACACACACACGCATATGTATTAATAGGTCCTAGTCAGAGATGGAATCATATTGGGCATTTAATAACCCCTTGTTGATATCATAGTCCTATAGCTATTTTACAGGGACATCATGGAGACTTAATAATTTCCAAATTAAGAAATGAAAACTAAAAAAAGCAATTCAATAACATATGCCATAGAGCACTTATTAACATATCTAATATGTAATTTTTATCAATATTCCACAAATCTCTAATATTAGATTTAGCTTATGTAAGAATTCACATTGTATATTTTAAAAATATCTAGAGCAGCTACATTACTGATAAAATTCTTAGGGACATATTTAATATATAAGAAATATATTTTTAAATCTGAAAAAATAAAAATAAAGTTTAATTGTATATTTTCATGAAAACTTTAGATTCAATGTATTTTTTTCACTTTAACTTGTTTTTAATTCAATAGAATGCTTATTCTTAAAATTTCTCCAAGCCATATGTATTGATACAGAAATATTAACAGTGAAAAGTACAAAAAATAGATAAATAAAAGGAAACAATTCTTTGCTCCATTTGAGACATTCCTTGAACTATATATTTTAGTACTAAAATGTACTCTTATGTTATCCTGTTTTATATGCAGCTTATCAAATATCTAACTTATACCATTAGTTATCCTTTTCGCTATATTCATAAATAAAAGAAAAGCAGGTTATATAGCTTCCAAAAAACTATTACTGCCCAAAAATCTTTATTTGATTCTGAGTCTAAAATTATTCTATTTATAAAATGTAATTTACAGAGTTTGAATTTATGAATTATATATTTTCAACCTATATTATATAGATAAAATCTTCAAATTGTTATCTTAGTCTTTCTTTCAAATGCAAGTTCCCTTATTATGCTAAATTATTTTGTCCAGTTGGAAATATATGTGTGTGTGTGTGTGTGTATATATATATATAAAAAAAATAAGCAATCAGGAAGTCGATATATATATATATAATTATGTGATGATTAAGACACAGCTAAGATAGAAATTTGCTAACATTATTGATATCCAATACGTAGAAGATTAAAATTATTAATCCATGTACTCATTCAACTTACATTTACCTAAAACTAAAATATATCATGTGTTAGACATGCATGCACATAGTAATAAACTTGAAACTCCTTGAAAGGAAAAGGATATGCTTTCTATCTTTGTTATTATAACACCAGCCTTAAAATTTGTCTTTAAAAATTGCTGTATATGAAGGGATTATGAGATCATATATAAATAAGTAAATTACATACATTGAGTTTAGTGGGATAGACATGGAAATATATAATTACAAATATATTGCAAAACAGATCCACTGCTATATATATGTATACCCTAGAATTGTACTCGAGAGGTAAGAGGCTTTAATTCAGAGAAGTACTCACAATAAAGAAAATAAGGGAAGAATTTAAAGATGAATCAAGGTGTATAAAGGGTAGATGGTTCTTTCCACAAAATTGACAGTCTTTGCAAATTTAGGGAGTTCTAAAACACTAAGGTACAATAACAAGTGGATCGGTTTGGATGAGAAGTGAGATTTGAGTGATAGAGATGGAAGACAAAACGGAAAAATCATCGATGGTCACTTAAATGTTGAATTTAAGTTTTAGGTTTTGGAGAATGAATGTGTTGATGAAAAATTTAAAACAGAATTGTAATATAATTTGCTTTTTTAAAAAGCAACATTTATTAGTAGAGTGTCTATAGCAAAGCTGTAGTCATAGGAAAATGTAAGAAACGTGTTACAAACATTAGGCTACTAGGGATCTGGTGTAGTAAAATGAGGAGAAGGCTGTAGATTCATAACAAAGAAAATTCTTAAAAGCTCAGAAAATGATAAATAGATTGGAAATTGATTACTATTTCAAATGTGCTTACAGTGGCACAAAAATATGAATGTACTTAATAAAGTTGAACTTTGCATATAAAACTGGTTAAAATGATAAATTTTATGTTGTGTCTATTGTATCACAATTAAAAAAACATACTTGCATGAGGTAACTTCTAAAGAAGTATTTTTATAAAAAAAGTGTGAGTCAGTAAAATTAAAATGATTTTAAAAACACATATTAAGTTAAATATACTAAAGTGTCTGTATTTGTTTTTTTTTGTTTTATTAGCAAAGTATAAAAAAATAATAACCTTCAGGGCTTGCTTGGGCAAACTTACAAGGTTTTGCAATAGGCTTACATAATTTATAATTTTATTTTAAGCAAGTAAGATTTAGAAGAAACATATTGTATAACTGAATCATTTTCATTTTAACTGCTAGGAGACACTCAGTGTGACGTAGGAAAAGGAAATTAACTAGCAGAGTTCAGGATTTAAATGCTAACTAGTATGAGCAAACCTGGATCAAAAAGTTTAAATTCTCCAAGTAGCTGTAAAAATACCAAGAAGCGTATGAGGCCAGAGTTTTTCATCCTGGACTGGAGAATATAATAGTTTTGGAAAAACTGAGAGGATCAGTAATCACCATAAAGTATTTATCTTACAAACCCTTCTTTTATTTTGAAAGAAATTGATAGACTTTTAATCTTTCTCAATATGTTCTGGGAGATGATGCTTTGTTTATCTGATCTTATTTTTTTTTTTTTAATAAGTCAACGGTGTTCTAAAATTTCTGAGAGAAAGGCTGCTCTAGCTGAAAATAGCACTATAGAGAGCAGCCGGCCAGGTTGTGTCATCATGAGTTACAGCCACACATCTATATTACTGCTGTTTCCCTACAATCACTGCAATGAATTACAGTAATACATTCAATCCTGATAAATGATCTACTCAGCTTCTGCTTAAATTAAACTGACTGCAATCCAGATGACTGCAGCCACATATTAACGCTGGGTCCACCATTTCTTGTCTCTATCTGGGTGAATTATGGAATGGTAGTGCTAGCTTTATGCATTGATTAACACTGCTGCTACAGCTTTTTCACAGATCAATGTTCAAGTGGAATGAAAAGTAGGCTCAAACATTCTGCTGCCACATTTAATGCTGTCATCATAAAAATAAATGTGTAGTGTTTAAAATCAAACCTTATAAATAACACTAGATGTAGCCATGCCACAAAATATTCATCTCTAATTTCTTTTACAATTAGTATATGAAGATAATATTCACAAATACCAGTACAGATACCTAAGGAGTAATGACTATCTTTTTTAAATAACATTTTACCTGTTTCTTGAGGGTCCAAGGAATACTCTCAAGTTGAATGATTTTGTATATTCATAATATACCTTTTGAAGACTCAGTCCATTGTATATAATTTAATATTTTGTTGGAATGCATAAAACACACACACATACACATACACACACATACATTTCTCAGTTGAACAGTGTTAGCTCTTGAGTAAATAATGTTATATTTTTCATAGAATGAGACATATTTACTGTATCATATTTTCATTTTGTCATTGGCTTGCAGGAAGCTTAGAATTGAATGAAGTGCTTAAACATTTAACAACAAAAGCATAGACTAATTGTAAAAATTATTCTCCACTGCTCTCTATTTTGATAATGCAACTTTAAATATCCACCTCAAAGTCACTTCAAATTCTCTACATAATATGTGGATATAACAGCATTAAAATTACATGAGATATTAAGACAAATAGTAGTTGTAAATATGCATGATTTCTACACAGAAAAAAGATATTTATAATTAAAGTGATATTAATATAATGGTAAAATAATAGCATCTTTATGTGGGAAATTGTTATCCTAAAACATGTATTCTTCAACATGTTGCATTTATCCTCAATTATTTTTCTGGATACTTTCAAAATGTTTGTAGACTAGTGTTAAGTACTAAGAAAAACAAAGTGTAAAGTTTAAAATTACAGGGTTCTGCTCTAAATAGGGTTCAGAACATTTTCAAAGCTACTTTCTACTTCACTTCTGTTAAGGTAAATGAAGCAATGCCCAGTTGTTACTGTGGGCCAATTACTTATTTTGTATCTATCAGATAAACGTCCTGCTCTATACCCAGGATGTAACACTAGCAAGGAGTAGTGTGAGTTCAACCCTGGTGGCGAAAGGGGTTTAAAGTTTCCATCGCCCTGTACAAACGTTTTTGTCATTTTTATAACAAGGAGGTAATGTTTGCAGGACATATGAAAACCTTGAACATTTTCCTTTTGCCTGACTTAAAGAAACAGAAAATTTGTAGCAGGGGGGTGCTTATCATTGCTATTCCTCACGTGCTCAAATGCATGGAGGTGTTTTATTAAATCATGAAAAGTAAGAATAATGTTATGATGATGAAAATGTACATTACATTTTATTAGAGCAACAATTAAAATTTATAGTTAAAGGAACTTCATGAAATTTCAACTTGCCTCTCTGGGTTACTGGCTATCTTGATTTTTTTTGTTTGTTTTTAATTTATGTTTTTTGCCACTAATGATGTTGTGATAAAGCATCTCATTTATTTGTAGAAAACCTAGGCTGGAATTGAGGTTTTTAAACTATTTTCTATAGAAACCTTCAAGCACTCAAAGTTTCAGTATTCTTACTGTATCTCTTCATAGAAACAAATTTATTAAAGAATAATATTTTAAACCTTTTCCTGTTTTAGCTTTTGTTATACTTTCATTTTGTCTATGTGATTTGGCAAACAAAATAACTTTTATGCAATTTGAAAATTATATGCAATTTGTGGAGATTTGGAGAGAAAATATAACCTAAAGCAATTTAATAAAGATCGTATATGACTTAGCCAGTTTCACTGTGTATATTTATTACTCAGAATAATATCTCGATTCTGAAATGGCACCAAGACAAAAATAACTCAATTGGATGAGAGTTCCTTATTTGCCACCAGAAAATAATTTTTCTTTCTTGTAATATTTTTCCATCTTATGAATTTGTGTATATCTTTATCTACTTGCAAGTGATTTGATGATCATTTCCTTTTTTCTGTGTTTGGTATCTCTTCTAAAATAGAATACATTTTGACTGCATGATAAAGATTTTCCAACAAATCATTGCTTAAATATTACAATAATTTTGGAGCTAGACAGCTGTTGCATTGGTTGCATAGTCTGACAAGGTATCTTGTAATTTACCTCATGCTTCCTACCTCACTTTCATGAAATGGCTGAGCCAGTGCAGCCATCTGTCAGTATTTCACATGGAAAAAGGGAAAAGAGACATGCATGCTTTCTCTAGTGAAAATTTTCCTCCTTACTTGTGAAGAGAAGCTTTCCATGAAAATTCAACCTGCATGTCACTGACTGTAACCCTACTACAACTGCCTCTTCGGGTTTTAGATTCCCGGAAGTAAAAGGCAAGGAAAATTTGGTTGGGAAAGAATTTGACTAGGTGTGTCTTTACACTATCTACCCAAGGACCTACCCAAAACATTTTTTTTTTTCCCCTAAATACTAGACCCCTTGTCACCTCTTGAAATTATTCACTCTTCTCCTTGGCTTAGAAATCTGAGAGAAAATCTTGAGTTATCCCTTTCCTATACATAAACATATAATTGTAGAAAACATTGGCTTGGTTTTATTTATTTGATTACTCTCAATGGATTTGCTTTTCTGCATTTCAATTATCCCTATTAGTTCAGATCCATAAATTCATTCAGTATTTTATCAGTCTTTTACACATTTTCCCGCTTTAGTCTTTAAAATACAATTCTAATTATTGATCAGAAGGTTTGGAATTACAGTGTTCTTGATTTGCTTCAGCACAATATGGAAATTCCTCAGTGTGGCAAGAAGTCCCTTCCTGAATTTTCCTATATTTTATTCTTAATCTCTCAAACCAGAATATTAAATTATTTCTAGTTAAACTGCATTATTTTTCATTTGTCAAGGATGCCATCATCTCTCCATTTGTTTTTCTTTTACATTAGAGATCGTACTTCAAATGAAAAAAATATTTTCATACTTTAGAAACCACGACTAGATACAATGTCTTAAAATACTAGAAACCCAAACAAAATATTGCTCACTCATACTTCTATCCCTGTCCCAAATAAAATGTTGCTTTTGTCACCTACTCCTATTCTGAACCTGCCCTTCTCTGTTTACAAAGATGTTGTAAGCTTTTCAGTTTCATGCTGTTAACATTATTGTAGCTTATTCAAGTTTCCTGAGTTATAACTTTGGAGTTTGGGTTTTAAATTTTTGTGCATATTCCTTATCAAATTCAGCCTCATTTATCTTTGTCTCTTGCACTCCTTTCTTTCCAACATCCAACACCTTTTTCATAGCTTTTATGAATACCCCTCTACAAGGTTACAAAGGCTTTTTAAAAAACAAAATCTTATTGTTGTGGTTCAATAAAGACACATGACTATTAATGAAATTCTAAATTTTATTCAGATTTCTTAAGTTTTTCCGGTAATTCCTTTCGTCCATGTTAGGATCTAATCTAGTATACCATATTGTGTTTAATCACCATGCCTCGTAAGTCGGCTGTGGCCTGCGACCATTTATCACTGCCTTTCATGACCTTGAAGATTTTTGGCGAATACCTGCCAGATATTTTTCTGGATGTCTCTCTGTATGAATTTGGCTGATATATTCCTAATGATTATAGATGTATGAGATTTTCAAATGAATGTCACAGAGATTAAATAATTTTTTCTTTATGTAAGGTCAGGGGATACAGCTATTAAACTTAATTACTTCACTAAGGTAGTGTCTGGTAAAGTTCTCTTTTGTCCAGATACATTTCCCTTTTTATCCACTTCTCTTTGAAACCTAGTCAATTAGATCAGTGTACACTCAAAAAGTGGACTCCTAGCAAGAGAGTCTCTGGGTGAATTATAAATTAGTTGTCATTTCCTTGGAAGATTTCTCCCTTCTTCAGCATTTATTTACTATACAATATTTTATTTATATCAGTATGGCTAATGGATGTTTATTTTATTATTTGGATTATAGGCTAATAATAAGATATTAATTTTGTTTTTTTAAATGTTCCAGTTTTTCCCATTGGGAACTCTTTCAGTTTGCCTCCTTTTGTTGGTGGTGGTGTTATTTGTTTGTATTATATGACCCTAACATTTATTTTTTGAACACTTCCTTACTTTCTGGCACTCTAAGATGTTCCAAGCTTAATTTGTATTTTTCCTTACATTTTTCTAGAGCTGTAGCTCTACGATAAACTGTTTCTCTAGGTATCCCTGAAGATCAGAAAATGGTATTTTTATCAGAAAATGGCATGTAGAACATGATATTTGAACACAGGATGTGATTGGTGTTAGTGCTGTGTCAGTGGGCCTGTATGTATGTGTGTATGTGTGTTGCCCTATGTGAATACACACACACATACATAGAGCCTATATATCTAAACATGAGTTTATAGTAATGTCTCCAACTTTAATCTAGTGCCATATGGTTTATTTTCAATTATTTTTTATTGTTCTACTTTTTTCTCTTCAACTCTTTTTTTTTTTGCTGTAAGTTTTTATTGGATGGATTTATAGTTCCTAATACATAAATGAAACATGGCTTTTCTTCCATAGTACTTTTATTTTCACTATTTATTTTCCCAAAGATCTATCAATCCTTCCCTCTGAACAATTTATGCTTATTAAATTATCTAGTGTACGGTTTTAAATGTAAGAACACCCTGAAGCATTAATTTTTTTTAGAAGTTTCACAATCATATGTTGCCGTAAGTATTATAAACACACTATAAGGGTATGTTATAATGCCACTCCTGGGATCATGTAATGTTACAGGTAAATTGTGAATACTTTTTAGAGTTTGGATTAATAATACCTGAAATAGGAAAGAGCCATATGCTATGGGATTCCATCCATAAGAGCATACTGCTTCCTAGCAGTGTCTGGGATACTGATTTTTCAAAATGTCTGCATCTGCTAATATGCCAAACAATGTAAGATATGATATTTAATCTCAGATATATTTTTAAAAGGTTAGACAGGAAAATAAATGTATATATTCAACAAAAGTTCACATGGTGTTTATGACAAGTAAATGTACATTAGTGTTCTTGTTGTTTACAACTTGAAACAGTAGATAGCTAAATGTTTCTTCATTTGAAGACATTTACACAAGTTTTTTTTTTTTAAGTAGTCCATCAGCACTAATACCAGAATGAATAAGTTTTGAAAAGTAGGTTACATTCCTTTATATGTAAAATGCAGTCCTAGTTGTTAATTCCTCTGACAGCTCTGGAGATACAGTCAAAGCTTAATAGAGACCTTGGGGCAACTAATTAGTATACAGGAACATACCTGCCCGGGGATGCAGTTAGATCTGGACAGAGAGAAAAGAGCAGAATTAACCCTTTTCAAAAAATGAAATAAAACGTACTTGAATGTGTCAATGTGTCAATTAGTGGTAATTCATCTTACAATGATTATTTCCATGTAATGTTAGTTATATATTTTATGTTTTAGTGCAAAACCTTTTACAACTTGAAGAATTTTTAAAACAAAAATGATTACATTCTGGTTAGTACCTTATTGTGGTACAAATCAGAGTTTAAAACTGGGTTTAATTCAATTATTACAAGAATTGAGTTGTTTACATTTCATTTAAGATACACTGTTTAAAATTACCGAGATCTTTTTTATACTTTAGATTTCAAGTAAAATAGAAATGCAGAGAATGACTAGTGATTTAATTCATTATCACCACACTTAAAACACTTAGTGGCATATATTAAAAATTACTTTTGTAGGCCCGGCATGGTGGCTCACACCTGTAATCCCAGCATTTTGGAAGGCCAAGGTGGGTGGATCACTTGAGGTTAGGAGTTCAAGACCAGCCTGGCCAACATGGTGAAACCCTGTCTCTACTAAAAATACAAAAATTAGCTGGGCATGGTGGTGGGTGCCTGTAATTCAAGCTACTCGGGAGGCTGAGGCAGGAGAATCGCTTACACCCAGGAGGCGGAAGTTGCAGTGAGCAGAGACTGCGCCACTGCACTACAGCCTGGGCAACAAGAGGGAAACTCATTTCAGAAAAAAGAAGAAAAAGACAAATTTCTCTTGTCACTTAAAAAAGTGTTTATATAACAAAGACATTAAAAGTGAATTATAAATAAAGAAAACTTGTCATATATTATGGTGTTATAAATTTTACTTATTACAGTATATTAAAAATAATTTTAATTAAGCAAGGACATAATCTTGTTGTATGAATGCCAATATTTTTTACATATATTGCTTCTTCCAAATGAATTTAGGTTGCATAATGTAAGTGTGAATCTACTAAAGATTAGTAGTGAGACTGGAAAATTAACTCTTGTTCAGAATCAGAAAACAGAGGGAAAGAAATAGAAAAAGGGATCAAATAGTAGCCTAAAAATATAGAGGTTTAAGAGGCTAATTTAAGAATTATTTTTAATTTTCCAGTAGACCATGTATGTGTTTGCCTCTATTTATTATTTGTTTACAGTGCAGTACAGTTAAGTTACAAGTTACAAACTGAATTTGTTGCAAGTTAAAATTCTTACAAGGAAAAGATTACCCAAAAAGAATAACTACTGATAGCTGCTTAATGTGATGAAATAATGCTGTTCTCAGGTGAAAACTTACATGCACTCTGCAATTTAGTTGCACTTTGAAAGTTCATATTGGTTATCTCATGAATAATATTAAATAAGTATTGAGGAGGCAGGTTATGATGATACTGAAATGCAGGAAAGAGTTCAGGAACACCTGGGCACTGACTAATCAGTATAGGATGTTGTCAGGGTTAAACACCTAATCAACAAGAAGATACTGATGTTTGAAGCGGTTCCATTAAAAGGACTATACAAATTGTTGGTGGAATTTATCCAGCTTGATGATATAACTATGATATCAAAAAGAATGCTAGTGCAAACCCAGGTGTCCTAACTTACTGAAGAACTTGATACATTGATTGCCCAGTTACTCTACTTGTAATTCCTAACATATAATGACACTTTATTCTTTTTTAATGTTCCCTCTTTTTAATATTTATTTCTATAGATTCATGGAGTATATGAGCAGGTTTGTTACGTGGCTATATTACACAGTGGTGAGGTCTGAGCTTTTAGTATACCTATCATCTGAATAGTGAACATTGCACCAAATAGATAACACTCCAACCCTCACCTCTCTCTCATCCTCTCCTTTTTTAAAGTTCCCAGTGTCAATCACTCCACTCTGTATATCCATGTCTGCCCATTATTTAGCTCCCACTTATAAGTGAGAACATAAATTATTCGATTTCCTGGTTCTAAGTTATTACACTTAGGATAATCACTTCCAGCTCCATCCTTGTTTTGGCAAAGGACATGAGTTATTCTTCCTAATAAAGTTTCCAAATGTTGTCTTCTTTTTTGTTTACCTCTGGAAAATAAACAAATATATATATACACACATATATATACACATATATATATACACACACATATATACACACATGGGACACCTATGTTTGCACTAGCATTCTTTATTGATATCATAGTTATATCATCAAATATATATATATAATATATATATAATATATGTATATATATTTTAAATGTTTTTAGATGAAGTCTCGCTCTGTAGCCCAGGCTGGAGTGCAGTGGCACAATCTCAGCTCACTGCAATCTCCACCTTTCAGGTTCAAGTGATTCTTCTGCCTCAACCTCCCGAGTAGATGAGATTATAGGTGTGCGCCACCACGCCCAGCTAATTTTTGTATTTTTAGTAGAGATAGGGTTTCACCACGTTGGCCAGGCTGGTCTCAAACTCCTGACCTGTAATGATCTGCCCGCCTCAGCCTCCCAAAGTGCTGGGATTACAGGTGTGAGCCCCCGCGCCCAGCCAGAAGAAAATATTTAAATAGTACTTAAGTAACACTTGTTTTGAAGGCTCCAATAATTGTAAGCATTAATTGAATATGTAGCCCATGTTTTCACTCTTTGGTTTACTTTTCCAGACCAAGTTTCCAAAGTGTGTTTGCTTCCTTTAAGTGTTTTGCAGCATGAGTGTAATGTGGTTATCATGAGGTGAAAGGGATAGTATTTCAGTATCCTTAATACAATCAAACAGTTTTCATGGATGTTGCTTACTAAAGACAATAAAAAATCTCACAGAAAACGATTAAAATTAAATTACTTATAGCTATTGAGAAAGAGCCTTATTTATTAACCTTTATAGGTAACATTAAATTAATTAATTTCAAGATTTCATTTAGAAAAGTATGCACAGTATTTTTTTTCAGAAATATGAAAATTTCTGACTACATTTTTCTCAATTTTTTATTTGTTTGCTTCTAGGTGAAGAGAGCCAAGTATCCGAAACAGGTGCAATTCATTTATTCATAATGCAAATGAATATTGAGCTCCTACTTTCATCAGGGGACTTTGCCAAATGCTTACTATACTCATGTTTCCTAAATCTAGGGTGAAGAAGAATAGGGGTTTAAAAATAGGCTTTATCTCTGGCTGTTAAAAATCTACTGAATTTCAATAAGCAATTGATTCGTGACATTCTTCTAGGAAATTCTCTGTCTTGTTATTTAAGCCAAGTGTGAATGCAATTTCCTAAAACATTTTTAAGAGAAAATAGATATATATTAAATTCAGCCTCTTCAACTTTACAAACTATACAGACTAAATTTATGTAGTCTGTACTATAACCCAACCACTTTAAATACTTTGGATTATATTGAATTCTTCCCAGAGAGAGACGGTGGTTTAATCATTTATATAGCCCAGTTCACTTAGCAGAATGCTATTTATTGAGTAAGTGAGTAATAAATATAGCAGGTCTTCAAATAACATTTTGTTCACCATCTTTTGTTATAAACTTGATGAGGGGGAAAAAAAAGGGGGTTCCCGGTAGAGGCCACTGTTGGTATGAAGTTTGCAAGTCCTCCCCATGTCTGTGGGGTTTTTTTCTAGGTACTACAGTTTCCTTCCATATTCCGAAGATTTGCATATTAGGTCCATTGCCATTTCTACCTTGTCCCAGTCTGAGTGTGTGTGTGTGTATGTGTGTGTGTGCACGCACAACCTGCAATGAGATGGCATCCTGTCCACCGCTGGTTCCTGCCTGTGCCCTGAACTCCCAGTATAGCCTCTGGTCGCCCATGATCCTTACTGAAATAACTGAGTTAATAATTGTCTTACTTGTTTTTATTAATCTTTCTCAAGTGCATGCATGAATCACATATATTTTAATTTTTAATATTAGAATTATTTTGGTCTTCATTTAGAAAATCGTTGACGTTTTTGTGATCAGAAACGTGCCATAGGAACTTACCATTTGTTTAAATCAATTAGCTCAGGGTAAAACTGATTTCATTACACGTTGTTTGCTTAAAGTCACAGTTTCCAAGAACCTATCAAAAACATGCATGAGAACTTGCCATATGTGTTTTGTTAAAAATGAATGTACTTGTCTATCTTTCAGATATTGTATTGAAAATCAGATAAGGCCGGGTGCAGTGGCCCACAGCTGTAATCCCAGTACTTTGGGAGGCCTAGGTGGGTGGATCACTTGAGGTCAGGAGTTTGAGACCAGCCTGGCCAACATGGTGAAACCCCGTCTCTACTAAAAATACAAAAATTAGTTGGGCATGTTGTTGGGTGCCTGTAATCCCAGCTACTCTGGAGGCAGAGGCAGGATAATTGCTTGAACCTGGGAGGTGGAGGTTGCAGTGAGCCGAGATCGCACCACTGGACTCCAGCCTGAATGACTAAGGCTCCATCTAAAAATAAATAAATAAATAAATAAATAAATTCAGATAAAATAAATTTTAAATGTAATATATTCTCTTACATAAATTTTCACATGAAAATTCAGTTTTCTCTAAATAAACGAATAGTGTAAAAATATCATCAGTTTTATCTATGAAGAAGAATTTTTCAAGCAATGTGATTCTTTCATAAAATCAGAGCCAATTAGAGCTCCTGAGTAAATCATTGAATTGGGTTTCAGTAGCATCTAAGGGACTCTTAGTAATGATGTTTTACCAAATTATTAAATATTCTCTGTTTAAAATATTTAAGGAAAAAGTACAGGCAATAAATCTACTTAAATGTCAAGTATACGGACATCACAACTATTAAAAATGACAATAATGCACAGATAGTCTCATATGCAGTTTTCTTCTAGGCTCAGAGTATATTAAAATCTTGAAATCTCACAACGTTCAGAATAGACTCTATTATTTTATATATCTATTTTAATAATAATTATGAAAGAATTGGATTTATTTGATTTATTTTCTCTGTGAATATGTGAGTAATAGAGTTCCTGAAGAATTATGATCTGAATACTATGGGAGTACATATGTAATTTTAACAACACATCTACATTGTATATGTGTGTAAATTGGTTTGTAAGTTTATGTATATGTGTACGACTCCTTTCTCCTCATGAACATATATCTTTGGAGAATTTAAACATCCATTTCAAAACCTTCTGTATGTAGTATGTGATTAAAATTTGTAATAACGTATACAGTACACAAAGAGATAGATTCCATTGAAACTATTCTATTACAAAATCTCTCCAGCTAAAGTTGGCTGACTTAGTAGGTATGAAATTGTGAGTCATTCAAATAAATATCTTCAAATAAATTGATGGAAGGGACAATGGTGGACATGTTAAAGGATAGAGTCAAGAAACAAATGAACTTTTGAACCATCCTGACCTTCAAATCCCATCAAAACAATAACATAATATGATTTTCTATGTCATCCATTTTTCATGGTCCTGATAAAGAGGCTGCTTCTACTTATATCCTCAAAGATATTTCTCCATGGAATGACATCTCAGAAATCCATGCTATAATTAATTAAATCTTTTATTTTGGCAATGGTAATATTTTGTACTTGTTTCTGAATACGTGTTATGATCCTTGCAGATCAGATCTTTTGTGAAATACAAAAGCCATCCTATTATCTCTAAATCTTCAATCAAGGATTTGTACAGAGAATGCTTTAAACAAATGTTATTTGTGATAATATGGGCCCTTAATGAAATAATCCAGCAATAAATAAATATTTTAACTACTTAGAAAATTCAAATAAATGATGTCAAGCTATACCTAGGCTAAATTATATCATGACCATTGCTTGACTATATTATGTCACTTATATTTTGCTACCATTTACTTGTATGCTATTGTCTCAGATTCATATTTTCTATGTTTTAATAGCTCAGGAAAGTGCATACATGTAAGCAGAACATCTAATTAAAAGAATATTATTTCCAAACATGCTTTTGAATTTATATGTGGAATCATGTTAACTGTTCACAAATAGGAAAGACAGAAGTCCATTTCTGGAATAACATCTGATTTCTTTGAAAATTATATTATAGACCTATTAGAACAGATCAGGGCAAAGTAGTCTGTGATAGGTGAATAATATTAGAAACCCAGAGAGTCAAATGTTGAATCAAAGGCAATTCAAAATTGGTTCAGAATAAACCACTGTCAACAAATCACCATGAAGTGTGATGATAATGAAAGAAAAAATTGGAAAACCCAGATTGAATGATAAAATAATTAATCCCTAAAGTGGCTGGCAGAGGAAGGAAAGTTCAAGCTAAATCAATGTAGTATCTTTCCTCAGCTAATGTATTAACTTATGAGGAGGCTAGCTATTGATTTTTCAGTCCAGATCTTTCACTGTTTTTTCTAGAGAGAAGAATATTGGACAGTTTTCTACTTACATATGATCTTTTTATGAAATAGAGGAAGATATATAATGATGCAAATATAATTTTGGTTTTTTTCAAACGTGTATTAAAATTGCCTAAATTAATGTGTAGGATTCTGGCATTTGGCATACAGGATTCAGCTTTGCAGAATAAGGACAAATGATCTCTCCAATAGTGATAACAAATATTGATATAAAACCACTGTGGAGTGATCATTTAAAAACACGTAGAAAAATTACCTAAAAGTTCTGGGAGAATTTGCAATCATAAATTGCTTAATCAGTGTGCAAATAAGTGAAGTTCTATTTCTGCATTTTAAAATTTAATATTACAATATATGAGTGGTTACAAAGTCAAGATAAAATCATACCACATTAATGCCAAGTAACATTGTAAACACAAATGCTAATGCAGCAATAAAACTACTGAATGCTTAAAGTTCATTACAGATTCATTATAGACTAAACATAATTGATATAATGATGTTTACTGAACCACACTGTTCCCAACAAGACATCATACCTACTTGTGTATCTAAATTTAATTTGATAATTGAAAACTTAAAAACAAACAAAATCCACACAATATAACCTCTTTTATGTAGAAGCAATGAGGTTTGACAAGGTTTTCTGAAATTTAATTTTTACCTAGTACAGTCAGCCCTCCTAATCTGCAGTTTTCATATCTGTGGATACAACTAACTGTTGATGAAAAATATTTGGAAAGAAGAAATTTAAAAACATAAAAAAAATTGAGAATACAGTATAACAACTCTTTACATAGTATTTACATTGTATTAAGTATTATGATAATCTAGAAGTTATTTAAGTACAGAGGAAGATGTGTGTAGGTTATATGCAAATATTACATCATTCTACATCAGAGACAAGGATGTGAAGATGTCGGTGTCTGCAGCATCCTGAAATCAACCCCTCTGAGATACCAGGGGCCCCCATAGCGTTCAATTTCACTTACTACCAGTGTTTAGTGAGTAGGATGTATTTGTGACTTGTAAGAATATTAGAATGTGATAGTCATCATCTCAAATTGCCCTGGCATACATTAGCCTGCTATTTTAGTAGTAACAAGTTATTTAATTATTGTATTGGGTAAAAGAAAGTGTGACTTGAATTACACTGCAACATTTCATAGCAATGTAAGATATAGTATTGATTTTATTGATAACAAAATAATGCCTAAACATAGATTTGAAAATCAAAAGGTACTAAAAGTCTTGTAATGAAGACTTCCTCACAATTCTATGACTTCAGTAGTTCTCATTTGTAATATTTAAATATTTACCTAAATAATTTCTCCCATATTAAATATATACATAATTTGCAAAAACATTAATGAAAACTTTCCTTGACTGCTTTTAACTTTATGTGTTACTATCATATTCTTTTCATGATATATAAGGCTTATGTCCCTCATAGATATACCATTTTATCCTCTTCCTCTCCATTACTCCTGTATTTCAGTGTAACCAATAATCAGTGTCTATATTATATGGCTTATGAAAATATTGTTCAAGTAATAGTTACATCCCATTTTCTCATTCCTTTTTTTTTTTTTTTTTAATTCCAGAGCCCACATAGTTAGAAATAAAAAATGTAATAGGAGTGGAGGAAATGTAATTGAGTGAAAGTGTCAAACAGCAGACAGGAGATGAGGACACTCATACACACTTACACAGAAAGTGAGAGATTAGGGGGAAAAAGCACAATAAAGAATAGCAGATGGCAAATAATGTTATACTGAGAGATGAAAGGAAAGGAAGCATCACATGAACAAGAAGAATACACATCAATTTATAAATATTTCCTATTTATTGAGGAGACACATATTTTGAACTACCAAACACATCTAATTATTACGATTTACACACTCAAAACCTGTTAATCTCACTTTTAAATACACTTTTGCTGCACGTACATCCTTTTTTGACAAGTGAAGCTTGTCCTTTGTTTTTATATACAGCTGGATAATGATGGCCCGAGAGAATATAATGTCAATTACAATATTTCACAAAACATCAGCAACCTGGGGAAACCCTCCACTTGGGTAGCAGATAACACATCCACTACAGAATCCTCTTGTACTCCAGAAAAAAGACCTTTCAAACTATGTCGGTTTTATGTTCTGCCATAGTGCAGTTTGCTTCTGCCTTCTCAGTATTTGGTAATCAATGGGTGTTTCAGAGTTGACTATTCCCACAGATTTTCCTTACTTGAAATAGGTAGTAGAATTGCCAAGGAACAAACATAGCATTACTTCATGCATCGACCTAGAAACATTGCAAATTATATTTATCTCCTAAATCAATTACTACTTTTAGAGATGTATAAATAAATATTAATACACAGTAAAGAACAAAGTAACAAGGTTTAACATCTTTACATCATAATAGCAATAGGTAAAATATGTAAATTCTATGGGTATACCTAATCTCATTTGTTCACACAGATTGCGTAACTTGACACCACGATTTACTCTGACTATTAAGAGAAATTTCAGAAGGTGACTCACATGGCCCAATACCTAAAAATTAAGATAATTTACAACTTGCAGTATTGTATAAGTATTTATTGTATACAAACACATTCAGATTATATATTGTTTAATTATCAGGGAGTTGCACTTTTGAGAAATCAGTTTTATTCTCTCTATCAATCTGTCTCTATTTCTCTGTCTCTCTAGTTTTTATTTTTATTTATTTATTTATTTTTTAAGACAGAGTTTCGCTCCTTCTGCTCAGGTTGGAGTATAGTGGCACAATCTTGGCTTACTGCTACCTGTGCCTCCCTGATTCAAGTGATTCTCCTGCCTCAGCCTCCCAAGTAGTTGGGATTACAGGCACGCACCACCACACCTGGCTCATTTTTTTGTGTTTGTAGCAGAGACAGGGTTTCACCATGTTGGCCAGGATGGTCTCGATCTCTTGACCTTGTGATCTGCCCGCCTCAGCCTCCCAAAATGCTGGGATTACAGGCCTGAGCCACCTCGCCTAGCTATGATAGTGAGTTTTTGTTTGGCTCCTTCTAACTACTATTGGAGGGAGTTAAAATCATAATAATGAAAAATTTGTTGCATATTTTAAGGCAGAGGGCCATTTGTAAAGTTTAATGCCACAGAGTTCTAATTTATAATACCTGACTTCTAAATCAGATACTGACATATTTTCTTTTACAAAAATGTTGTCATAACCAATGTGTATAATGTTTAAAGCTTTTAAAATACAAATTGGTTAAAAGATACTATATATATCTACATCATGTACATATACATATGTATACACAATTAGTAAAAATCTTGGCTGAAAAAGGCACTTATGTTTGCAAAAAGTTTACTACAAAGTAGGCATTCAGGCAAATTTTTAGCTATGTGTATTTTCTTTTTCTTTTTTTTTTTTTTTTAGAGGGAGTTTTGCTCTTGTTGCCTCGGCTGGAGTGCAGTGATGCGATCTCTGCTGATTGCAATCTCCACTTCCTGCAACCTCCGCTTCTGGCATTCGCCACCACGCCCGGCTAATTTTTTTTTTTTTTTTTTTCTGGAGAAAGAATCTCCTTCTGTTGCCCAGGCTGGAGTGCAGTGGCGCGATCTCGGCTCCGCCTCTAGGATTCAAGCGATTCTCCTGCCTCAGCCTCCCTAGTAGCTGGGACTACAGGTGCCCGCCATCATTCCCGGCTAATTATTTTTTTTATTTATTTTTATTTTTTTATTTTTTTAACAGAGATGGGATTTCTCCGTGTGGATCAGGCTGGTCTAAAACTCCTGACCTCAGGTGATCTGCCCTCCTCGGCCTCCCAAAATGCTGGGATTACAGGCGTGAGCCACCACGCCTGGCCGTATATTTTACTTTCTTAGCATAACCGTCAAGAAGAGATTTGAAATGAATAGATATATTTTATTGTTGATGTATTATATAAATTTTTAATGGCTAGATGATGATTTCTAGAATTATTTGAATGCATCTTGACAAAAAGAAAAGCTTTCTAAAGCTTACTCATAAACGAATGATTGGTCAAAATAACAAAATGAATAAAAAGGAAATTCATTATACTTTCATAACAATTTTTCTTAGTCATGTCTAAAGTATTACTGAAAGAATCAATATATGTCTTGTTTTGTCCAAATGTAATTATTCATGGCTTTAAATCACTATGGCTACATCACAGTATTCTAATTGACTGTAGTAAATTCCTTTTTAGAGGAAATAATCTATTTAAAGGTGGTTTGTTATTAACATTTAAGATAATAAACAGAAAATTATATTATCCAATTAGTTGTATATTCCCACTGAAATAAATCTTGCTCTCAATTTCCAATACAGCAGATAATTTCAAGGTTGTATTAAATACGTAGCAGCTGGAGGTTGCCAAATGAATGTGTTGAATGAGTACATTTTAGTGAAGTGTGTACTATCTTTTTTGACATGCATGTAATCATAACACATTTTCTGGCAGCTGGGTTCCCTAGGGCAAAATGAAGCTGCAATAGAAGATAAAACACCTGCTTATGTAATGACCATAAAATAGTATGTATATATTTCTGGAAAATGTCTCTATTGGCGGACTGACTCTAGCTGAGGTCTTATTTCACAATTCGCATCACTGAAGCATTTTCAAAATCCTGGGTATCTAGCTCTTGCAAACTAAATCTGAAATTTTATTTAACACACGAACAGTCTTTCTTAAAATATTTTCTAAATAAAAAGATAAATTGATTCTAGTAATTTTAACTTTTCCTGCCACAAGTATGTGGAACCAAAGTCATACAAGGTTTGGTGATTTTTTTTAATTTTAATTTTAAATTCAGTCTTTGAATTTGAATGAATACATGGGGAAAGTATTTTTGTGTGAAATACTCATTAGAAATAGCTTTCTTCCCCCAGAAAAGCCTATAGTAAGCCACTGGGTTTGAAGAGTATGAAGAGTAGTTTTGTTTTGTTTTGTTTTGTTTTTAATTTCCTGGAGTCAAACTTTACCAGTAAAACAAAAAGTACGTAAGTGAGTAAAACCTGAGATCTAGGACATGCTGCCTGACTCCCCACATCCTTTCTCACCACATCAAAGTCATGCTCTCTGGACCAGAATAATAGATAAGTCCTGTAAGTGGGCATCTGTGGTTTATTTCCTATCACTCCGTTGAGAGCATTTAAGTTATGAAACATATTTTTTATATCTTAAGAAATATTTAAAAATATATAAAAAATAAACATTTTGTATATCTTAGAGAATTATTTAGCTTACATGATATTCTCCAGGGATGACTATAGTGATTTTTATTCATAGGGACTACCACGTGTTTTATTTAACAAATTTAAAAAGGTTACCTACATTTATACCTATTTGCATCATGCTTTCTATTCTTATTCATCACATTTCTTCTTGACCTACATTAGTGTAACGTGTATTTAATATTTGAGAATGTGTAATTATACTGTAGAAAGAGAAAAATATATAAGATAGTTGAAATTTATAAGATATCCTGGTATAGAAAATGCATATTCCAGCAGATTTCAAAATATAAGTTAACATAAAATGCTTTTAGTATGTATACTAATGTGGGACATTATAGAAATATGTATACTAATGTGGGACATTTAGTATGTATACTAATGTGGGACATTATAGAAACAGTATGTATACTAATGTGGGACATAGGTGGCTCAAGCCTGTAATCTCAGCACTTTGGGAGGCCGAGACTGGCGGATCACAAGGTCAGGAGATCGAGACCATCCTGGCTAACATGGTGGAACCTCGTCTCTACTAAAAAATACAAAGAACTAGCCGGGCGAGGTGGCGGGCGCCTGTAGTCCCAGCTACTAGGGAGGCTGAGGCAGGAGAATGGCGTGAACCCGGGAGGCGGAGCTTGCAGTGAGCTGAGATCCTGCAACTGCACTCCAGCTTGGGCGACAGAGCGAGACTCCGTCTCAAAAAAAAAAAAAAAAAAAAAGAAAATGCATTGAATAGATGATAATATATTTAGGAAACGTATCCATGATTTTAGGATGAGTAATGATAAAAAAGAAGAAGCCTACCATTTATATAGGTTATAATATTAAATGACAGAAAGAGAAACAGTAAAAAAGCCAAAGGCAAATAAAAATTCTTATAGAAATATTAACTCTTACACATAGAACTTGGTATTTGGGAGAAAATAACAGAAAAGAGTGTGACATTTTCAGAGATTTGAGTTTCTTGAAACTGTCTTGAACACATTTAGTTATTCACATTTTTGGGAGGCACATACCTATATTTCTATTTTTCTAAAATATGTTTAATTATAAAGACGCTATAAGTATTAGCATACTGATACTGATAATATTTTCTAAATGTTTAAATGCACTCTATATTTCTGACTGTAGTAATTTTTCCTTTCTAATGTCAATTATTATCATTTCTTAGTTTTCTTTGATCATTCTTGTTGAAATTTTTCCCATTAAAATCTTTAAAAATATTATTTCCCTAGATTTAAAAATCTGTTTTTCTCTTTTGAGTTTTTAATTTGTCCCTTTTTATTTGTATTATCTCCTTCTTTCTATAGAACTAATATTTATTTATTATGTTTTAGCTTTACTATTTCAGTGCTTATTGTTTTTAACACTTTATTAAAAAATATATAAATTTCCTCTAAGTACTGCTTTGCTATCTTTCCGTTTGCTTTTTGGATATATAAGCCCTTGATTAATGCAGTAATTATTTTGGATATTGCCTTTATCTTTACATGATTGCATTTTTTTTAAGGAGATGATGCCAACATTTTATTATTAATAAACAGTCATATTTCAAGATGAACAGATAATGCAGTCATAATATTGGTACTTGTTGAACTAAATACAAAATAATTTTTACATGCCAAATGCCATATGTTTATATGTATACAGTTCATGTGTAAATATATAACTAGATATGTACATAAAACCGATGTTTTAAACTATATTAGTTAAATTTTATCATGTTATCTGTTATTTAATGAACCTAATAAAGACAGAGTCTGTTGTTATATTTGTTTATTCCAAGAATTTATAATATGTTGGTTGAAAAATTTTTGGTTCATCTGTTCAAATTTATAAAAAATCAGAACACATAAATTCATTACAAATTATGCCCTTTACTGTAAACCTCATTATTCCATTTAAATTCCCTTCCCTAATATATCTTTCTGTTCAAAATAACATTGATATTGTTTTGTGTTGTTGATTTTTTTTTTTTAATATTCTGGCCTTACTGAATCAGGTTCATACAAAGATTGAAATTACTGGTTTATTTATTTTTTCACCAATATAAATACAGTATTTTATATTTTCACTCTAAAGAAAATCTGTGCCATTTATTGTCAGTTTATTATGTAATGTTATTTATATATATTTTTTTTTTTTTTTGGAGTTCCAGTGGGCTTTTATTGAGATAAATTAACAAAGATCAAGATTTTACCATATTTTTTGCACCTTATAAACTCAGCAGACTCTGGTCCATATATGTGTACATACAACATAACACATTCTAACAAAAACCGATCCCCACTGGAACATCTGCCAATGAACAAAAAGCCAATTTTCTCTTCCCCAATATTTCTGAAATTTTGAGTTCCCACTGTTCACTTCTTAGTAGAACTGGTCCCATGTGGCTAGAGACATTGGAATTCTCTACCACTTTTACTGAACAAAAAATAATGTTTTTCTTTTGTTTCAACAAAGAGAACAGTGACTTTTGTTTTCTCCAGGCACCCCGTCCCCCACAACCAATGGTTAAAATACAGCAGCTTGTATCTTAATAACCCAGCCCTACTCTCTCCCTTGCCCAGCATTGTCTACCGGAGAATTTTTTTTTTTTTTTTTTTGGGGGGGGGGAAGGAGTCTCGCTCTGTCACCCAGGCTGTAGTGCAGTGGCAAGATCTCGGCTCACTGCAAGCTCCGCCTCCCGGGTTGGCGCCTTCTCCTGCCTCAGCCTCCCCAGTAGCTGGGACTTTAAATGCACTTCTCTTGTAATTTATCAGCTGTGGAGGGGCAGAGTCCAGGTGCCAGGCTAGCTCCCTCTGACCTTATAAATTGTGACAACCATTGGACACTTAACTTTTACCTGAAAGATGAGTTTTTAGATCAGCAAGTCGAGTAAATTTTCTTTGGGAGTTTTAAAAAACTATCTTTAGAGATATAAAGTACAACTACAATCTCACAGAAGTCCACTAAAGTTCACCAAAAAGCTGACTTACTTCAGCTCTCATGAGGTCAATAATTTTGATAAAGGTATTTGGTAAGAAAATGATTCCACAACAACAAATTTACAGATACCTCGAAAGTTGAAAAAATAGCAAATTAAAATAACATGGTTTAATTCCCAAGAACTTATTTCATTTTTTGTTAGTCATCTAGAAGGTCAGGAGTGTGGCTAAAGGCAGTTTCTGATGAGGTTATGAGCTTCCAAAGTGTTTCTATATTCTTAGTGCAGACACCCTCCCTTTTGGAGCAAAACACCCTCTCTCCCACATCTATTAAAGAAAACTCAAAAAACCAAAAAATTAAAAAATTAAACCAAGTCCCCAAATTGAAAGTGTTACTGAAGTATAACCTCTAATGAGGAGTGGCACCTAAACTATCTGGGATACCACTACTGCACACGGTCTTGTAGAGGCAGTGGTTCAGTTTTGGTGCTTGACCCTTTAATAGGAATTGTTAAAGGGAAAGATGTTCTAAGGACTAGGTCAAAGCCTGGACTTTTCTTTTTTTTCTTTTTTAGTCCCTCATAATAAGGAACACTGTTACTGTTACCTCTTTCCTGATGCCTCCTCATTAACCTAGTACACTAGGTTATAATGGAATTAAAACATTTAAAAAATGACCTGGCTCGGTGGCTCACGCCTGCAATCGCAGCACTTTGGGAGGCCGAGGCAGGTGGATCACGAGGTCAGGAGATCGAGACCATCCTGGCTAACACTGTGAAACCCCGTCTCTACTAAAAATACAAACAATTAGCCAGGCGTGGTGGCCTGTAGTCCCAGTTACTCAGGAGGTTGAGGCAGGAGAATGGCGTGAACCTGGGAGGCTGAGCTTGCAGTGAGCCAAGATCGCACCACTGCACTCCAGCCTGGGAGACAGAGCGAGACTCTGTCTCAAAAAAAAGAAAAAACATTAAAAAAAAAAAAAGTTTACTGGTTTTGATTCATCTCACTCATTTTGCCTGGAGATCAGGCCAAATATCAAGCATGTTGGGAGGGGCATAATTTAAAGCAACACTATTGATTGTAAAGCATTTACCAGCAATTTACAGTACAAAATAACAGACAACAATTCTTGTTAAAATGCAAGAGAATGGCAATCAGCTTTCTGTAGCAGGAAAGTTAACAGCTCTCAGGTTGCCCATTCCTGCAAAACTTTATGTATCAAGGTGGGCAGAGGGCAACACATTTACACACTAGAGGAAATGATCCACAGAAAACTAAGCTCCAGAACTGCTAACATTACCAAAGCTGGTACTGGCTCATATTCTGAAATGCAAATCTGTGCTTTATATATATACTGCTCAACCGCACTGCCATTCAACAGAATTCCCACATTGCAAGGCAGATTAATCTTTGCCCCCATTTGCAGAGCTTCAAATATTCCTCAAACTTTTAGAAAGGGAGAAGAAGCAAAATCAGAGTTTCTAAAAAAAAAAAAAACCAAACATATATATATATATGATTATCAATGTTTTGAAGCTTCCTTGCCCTCTCGGGTAAATCTACTCTAAAGGTACTAGATGACACAGTGTGCCACAAACACTACATCCCAGATTGCTGGGGCCCTTTACTAACACAGGGAACCATAGAAATCTGCTCTCTACAGCAAGAGGCCAAAGTACTTTCTAGAATTTATGTTGGGTAACACTGAGCCCCCTCTCATCTTTAGCTGTTCCCATAATCACTCTAATCCCCTTAATCCCAGCAACCTTCATCCAAAATATCTATCTGTCTGTCTATCTATCTATCTAAACCCAGAAAAAGTTTATACAAATATACTCACTC
Organism: Theropithecus gelada; assembly: GCF_003255815.1. Lineage (NCBI taxonomy): Eukaryota > Metazoa > Chordata > Mammalia > Primates > Cercopithecidae > Theropithecus > Theropithecus gelada. Next base: position 25,500,635 of record NC_037685.1, on the reverse strand, counting down.
ATTTTTCTACGGGACACGTTTTGCCACAGAGGAAAGAGGGTCAAGGCCCTCACATGTCTATACATCAAGTGCCATACTGCTATGGGAGGCGTGTGTAAACCAGACTTTAGTGTCTGCTGTAGAGCACAAAGGCTTGTCATACGGCTCCTGCAATGATAGACTGCTCTTTCCTTTGGGAGTGATGATGTATTATCTGCTCAGCCCAGAATAAATTTTTACTTGAGATTGTTTATTTATTTTTTATTTTTTATTTTTTTGAGACAGAGTCTCGGTCTGTTGCCCAGGGTGGAGTGCAGTGGTGCAATCTCGGCTCTCTGCAACCCGTGCCTCCCAGGTTCAAGCAATTCTCCTGCCTCAGCCTCCCAAGTAGCTGGGACTATAGGCGCATGCTGCCACGCCTGGCTCATTTTTTGTATTTTAGTAGAGACAGGATTTCACCATGTTGCCCAGGCTGGCTGCGAACTCCTGAATTCAGGTAATCCACCTGCCTCGGCCTCCCAAAGTGTTGGGATTACAGGCGTGAGCCACTGCGCCCAGTCAGGATTGTTTTTTTAAAATACATGTATTTACAGTGTGGATGAACTGCAGTTGTATATCAACTCCTCCACATAAAGAGAAAGAAAATGGTGTCTAAAATTACTAATGAGTTTTATCTTCCAGCCCTGGGCTCATTGAGTATCGGGTAGAAAGGGAAGAGGCTTCAACTTGAAACTAAAATGAAAAGACAAAGTATTTTAAAAGAAAAAGAAAAAAGGAAAGAGTTACTATTGTTGATTCCTTGAGCTGTGTCTAAAAGATGATATTCTGAATGGTCTCATAGCATAAGGCACTTCACACAAATAAGTAATAAGCTCTTCAGGTTTAAAAAATTGGATGAGTAATATTCCATGGTGTATATGTGTAACAAACCTGCACGTTGTGCACATGTATCCTAGAACTTAAAGTATAATTTAAAAAAAAAAAAGCGAATGAGGACTCGGAGAAGTTGAAATGCACTCAAGTCAGCTACTGGAGAATTTTGAAATCATAGATAAGCTTGTGTCTTCATTAACATTCTTCTCTTTTTAGGGTTTCTCCCCTTTTCTTCTTTCTTTTACTTCCTTGTCTCCTTTCCCCAGAAAACATTTTTTTTAAAAAACCAGTAGTTAGTGCAAGTAATGTTAAGTAAGCACATAGTGCAAACAAGTGGAACCAAAAAGGTGTATTCCTTCTTTTCAGCCTTTTTCCCATCACCAGTTAAAAAAGAAAAAATGCCTGAGCTCTTTTAAGTCTTCATAGTTCCAAAATAAAACATGAAAAACCCACAAAGAGAAGAGCATTCTCCTCAAAACGATGTGTCACAGATCCAAACGAGCCTTCTGTAGTTTGTCAAAGCATGCTTGTTAAGGTTTCTCATCTTCTACAGGCTCACTGTGGTATTCTGCCACACACAGGCTCTTGTCAATGTTGCTTGGAATAGGTTTAATTTCTGTTCCCAGCTGCTCCTCAATACTTTTCAGGTTGAAGCGACCATCATATGTGATCAAGTTGATGGCTAAGCCAGGATGACCCAAGCGACCTGATCTCCAATATGATGGAGACAGGTCTCTGCCAGCTTTGGGAAATCAAAGTTTATTAACACATTCACAGCTTGTATATCAACACCTCGGGTAAACAGATCAGTGCAAACAAGATTGTGGCATAAGCCATTTCAGAAATCATGAAATACACAATTTTGATGTTCCTGCCTCGTTTTAGCATGAATATAGAAGCAAGAATAACCTAGTTGAGAAATCTTGGCTAGCAATTCAACTTGCTGAGAGGAGTTACAGAAAATGATCAACTGATTTATCTGAAGCCTGGAGAAAAGTGCATTGAGGCAGTGTACTTTTTGGAGCTCAGTTACACATGCATAGTACTGGGTTACTCCCTTTAGAGTTAGTTCCTCCATTAGGTTAATCTCATAGGGTTTCTGCAAATGGGAATTCATGAACTTCTGTACACTAAGAGGAAAAGTAGCAGAATATAGTAAAATCTTCCTGTTTTTAGGTAGCATGAGAATAATATCCTCCATTTATCTGCACAAAATTCTGTGACAGCAACTTATCTGCCTGCTCATCCAATACTATCATCTGGACATGATTAGCCTTTGCTACTCTTTTTTTTCTTCTTCTTTTGAGACGGTGTCTCCCTCTGCTGCTCAAGCTGGAGTGCAGTGGCACAATCTCAGCTCACTGCAACTTCTGCCTCCCCGGGTTCAAGCAATTCTTCTGCCTCAGCCTGCTGAGCTGCTGGGACTACAGTCGCATGCCACCAGCCTAGCCAATTTTTGCATTTTTAGTAGAGACAGGGTTTCGCCACATTGGCCAAGATGGTCTCCATCTCTTGACCTCGTGATCTGACAACCTCAGCCTCCCAAAGTGCCAGGATTACAGGCGTGAGCCACCATGCCCGGACTCTTCTCTGAATAAGATCCAGGATTCTCCTAGGGGTAGCAATCACCACGTGCATTGTATCATCAAGCCTTAGTACGTCGTCTCGTAAATTGGTTCCTCCTGTGGTTGCCATCACTTTCGCCCCTCCCATGTGTTTCCTGATCTACATGCAAATGCGACTGACCTGTAGAGCAAGTTCTCTAGTTGGAACACGCAGCATTTCTTGTATATTGTGCTTCTTCAGATCTCGCGGTTCAAGTAAGGGAATGAGGTAGGCTCCGCTCTTGCCTGTTCCATTTTTTGCTCTAGCTAAGATCCCTACCAGATAAAGCAATGGGATTGCTCTCCTCCTGAATAGGAAGTGGCTTTTCCCAGCCCATTTCAAAAATTCCCATTAATAACTCCCGTTTCAAACAATAATCTTCAAACTCATTTTCTTTTGTGGAGGTCACATCTGAAGGTTTAATTCTTAGATTTTTCGGAGGGAGTTTTAAAGTCTTTTTCCAGTCGTCGCCACATCTAATAGTGGTGGTCTAAACTGTGCTTGCTGCTGGGTGCCATTATTGATTGTCCTGGTGTTTTTCAGCATAAGGCACTTCACACAAATAAGTAATCTGTTGCTGTGTCTGGCCCCCTCCCAGGGTCACCACTGGGTTTCAAAGGGCCCCTCCGCTGACCATTTTGACTGGACAGACGCCTTATAACAAGGTTCTCTCTTCTGGCTGGGCTTATGATGTTTTAGTTGCAAAGGTGTCTTTCAAACTTCAAAATTTTGAAAGTCAGTAGAGAAATTGTAGTAACAGTTTATTAGGATCTCCCAAACGAAGAGATAATTATAAGTCTTGCTCAATAAATGAGTCCCTGTTGCAATGCTGGCAAGCACCTGTAAGTCTCTGAACAGTAAACAGCAGTAACTTTGCTCTCTTGCACGGAATCAGTTTTTTATTTTTGAAGAGCCCTCTAGCAAGCTTGAGTTGTATCTGAATTCACTCACGTCAATCAACGAGGCCACTCACACTCGGCACCCTCGGTCCTTTATTGTTGACTTGAAGATCTTCAAATCTATATTTATTCTAAACTATCACATTTGATCTTAGTTCTTTCAGTTACTTCTCACTTAGCGCTGCATTCTTTAGTACAGTAAATTACACATAAATTTATTAAATAAGATATGTAACAATTGTAAAATACGTTGTATGTGTTGTCTACTAATTTTATTATTGCTTTAAATAATTGATGCTTTTAATCAACGTTTTAATTTTAAAAATAAAATAATCAACAGAATTTTTTATTTTGTATTGATGTCACTAATTTAAAGATACTGTTCGTTCCACATCAGTGAACTAACATATTCTATAAAAGGTGGAAGAGGGGTTCATTTTCATGTTTGCTGCATGTTCTGTTTTCTGATCTGACAGATTTACAGACATCTTGAGCATCGATTTCCTTTGCATAAGCCATCTCTTTTCCTTTCCTGACTTTAGTATCAATTTGCATATTAGTTTTTACTTCAGTTAGGGAGAATCTGTTTGTTTAGCTATCATCATGAAGTTTTTGTGTAACTAATAATGGTTTCGTTATCGGACAATGTTAACATTGATACATTCTTAAATATTATTTTAAGAAGATTTTATGACAAAAATGGTGGAATAAACCTAATATTTTGGAAGCCTATTTGGGAAATACTGAAAACTATCTAAATATATAATAGAACAAGAACTACACATATAATATAAATGAATATATATATATATATATTTGTTTTCTGAACAAGGGTATTTAATTTCATGGGGAAATCAAAGATATGCTGCCTAACATGGTGCTTGCTCTGCAGTAATAAAATATAAACTGTGAATATAATTTTTGAATAATAAGAGTATTCAAAATAAAAAATTATATTTTAAACTTGACCTTTGTTTATTGGATATATTTATCATTGGCTTAATTTTAGCACATAGATAGCATATAGATATTATATTTTTGCTAACATGAAATATTAGAGAACAAAATTGTGATACAAAGATGATTTTGACAGACTAGAAAAATAGACCACATCTGACAAGCGACCTCTAATAACTGCAAGTGAAAGCCATGAAATTAATTTCAAAGAACCAAATGGCCATAACAGCAGATTATATTAAAACAAAAATTCTTAGGGACTTCAGTTGACACAAACATCAATGACTTAATATTTTGACATAAATGCCGAAGTAGTTCATGTGACTTTAGTCTAGATTAGTAGAAGGGCAGTGGTCAGCTTTCTTCTTTAGACTGATTGTATTACTTATTTGCTTTTTGTTGGACCATGTTTATTGGCATTGACAAGGCTGGACCTGCTACAAAGTAACTGGATTTAATTTGAGAGACTCCAAACATTCTGGTAGGTGAAGGACAAAGAGAATGGCAAGATTAGCTTACCTGTTGTAAGGAAGAAAAAAAAAAAGACATAAATAGAGACATAACAATCAGAATTTGGTGAAATTGTGTGGAGAATGCAATCATAGTCACAGTAATAGCATCTCTGCACCATCACATGGTAAGGGTCTGCAAAATTTTAAACCATCTTTCCTGAATACAGTTTTGCATTTTATTAAAACTTTACGAACAGAAATAAGTCATTGCTTAACAAATGAATATTTTTAATTCTTGTCCAAAATACTTAAAATTACAATAATATAGAATATGAATTACTGAACATGTTTTAATATTCAATAGTTTATAAATTCATGAACAGCATAAGTCCTAGAAAAGAACAAAGATATTTAACTTCTATAAAATTTTTTGTGCATTTTACCTTATAAAAAATATATTTCAAAGTCATGTTTTACCATCATAAATACAATTCTAATGAGCAGAAATTAAATCTGTCAGGCCAATGTATTGAATAAACCTACATTCGTAGTTTATTGTTTTTTGTCTTTACCATTGATCCATGTAAGCTTTTGATTCCTGATGCTTTGGATCCCCCTTCACAACTTTTGCTCTGTCTCTCAGAAATGTGTAGGATGAATGTGGCAGAAAAAAATTAACCTACATGTCTCCTTCCCACTGCAGGGCCTAAAATAAGCACTTTACATTTTGAAGTCCCTGAAAATAAATGATAAATAATAACAAAATGCAGATCAAAATGCAAAGACATAGACATGGATATAGCAACTTAATAAAAATAATTGCAGGTCTGTGAAGCACCAGTAGGTCTTAAAAGTACACAAGTACTTACCATCCGGCAGTGGAGAAGGTCGAACCTGGAATTCTAGTCAGATTCCACTCTCTTAAGTCAGGCATGCTTCTGAACCATTCATGGTTTCAGCTGTAAAATGAGAGTGTTTTAAATAAGTGATTCATGTCATAAGCATAGTAAAATTGCTGGTATATGTTAAATTATGAATTAATATTAGGTTTTATCGTTATTATTATGTCAATATATTCACAAATGATAATATACTTTATTTCCCGGGTTGTTATGAGAATGAAAGATAATATCCAAGGAGTATAAAATTTATATATTGTGAATCCATTAAAAGATAAAAGACAATAATCAATCTTTGTTTTTATTAAAACTTTCTGATTTTTTTTCAAAAATATATGCATCTCTAAATAAGTTTCCAAAAGTTTTGGAACTTCTAGAATTAGTTGCTGTTAATATATAATATAACAGAGTTGATATTTAAAGTTCCAACTTCTAAAATAGTGTTTGCAACACATGTAAATATTATACACTATAGTTAGAACTTAGATAAATATAAAAAATTGAAAATGGCAATATTGATCTTTGAAAATGCAGATCATTTGAAACACTAAGCCTTTGGCATTTACAAAAAATAAAATTGGATAAGGTTATGTTTAAATATTTTTAACTATTTTATTGGATTAGTCTATAGGTTGTAAATACATTTATATTACCATTCTTTTAAGTTACTGTGTTCAAACCGTATTCAAATGAATTTGAATATAAATGAATTTGAATATAAATTGTAAATACATTTATATCAGCATTCTTTTAAGTTATTCTGTGTTTTTCATACTTTCTGTTTATTTTTCACAGTAAAACTATATTCTACAGTAATAATATGCTATAGTGTCAGGACTTACTTGATATTTTGCTTTGTATAGGTTACAAAGTTATCAAAATGTATATATAAAATTTAAGAAATGAATAATATGTCTTGTGTCCCCCCCCAAATAAAACAATTATTTGATAGTTGTATAAATTAGCACTTGCTTTAAAATCTTCAAGATTTTTAAAAATTTAATGAATCTGTATAAGTTGATCAAACTGACATTTACAATTACTCCTTACCAACAGTAAAGGCTAATAAAATAATTTTAAAAGAATTTAAATTTACCTACTCTTAAATTGTAACTTATCAGACTTAGGTAATAAGAAGTACACATATAGTTATTATGTAGGTTAGCTTATTATTAGTTGCATAAAACTATGATCTGAAGAAAAAATTTTAAGGTCAGATTCACATAGACTAGATGGACAAACACTGTTTGAAAATATAAGTGATTGTAATAATTTTTAGTAGACAGTGGTAAATGAAGAGATTTTATGGGCGGAGATAAGAAGTTTCAGAAAAGTAATAGTCTGAAAATTCCAGTGTCAGTGGCAAAAATAATCAGTGACACAAAGTATGTGTAAAATGGCAATAAATGACAATTGGCATCACATAAGCTAGTCGATGGAGTTCCTCAAATGCCTAAGCACGTTTCATTTAAGAATGGGAAACTTTTAAGAAGCCAAAGTAAATAAAAACACAGCATGTGTGTTGCTTTTGAGAAAAGAGACTGAACATAAGGAGACTATTTAAGACACTATTGCAGCAATCCTGGTGAGATAAAACTAAGGATATGAATTAGTGTTGTAATTGTAGGACTAGAAATGAGAGAAGAGTGTACCTGCATATGGAAATTCCACAGGTCTTGGCTGTTTGTATTCCCCTGAAAAGTGAAGACTGAGAAATACGAGGCAGAGACACCAAGCAAATAGTGAGGAGAAATCCCACCATTTCCAGCATTCTCAGCAATGCTTGCTTTTCTTTCTTCAGTCGGAAAACAAGACATCTGTTAAATTATGTCTCTCCTCTTTCCTTTTCCTTTCCCCATTCTTTCTCTCTTCATATCTGCACATAACTACACATACTCACACACACGCAAGCAATTACAATCAATATAATAATAATCATCCTCACTGCCACCATCACCACCACCATCTTTAAACCCTGCCATCCTGTTTCAGATTAATAATGTTAAAAGAAAAAAACCTTCATACAATTAAATTTTACAGCGTTTAATTGAGCAAAGGACAATTCACAAACCGGGCAGCCTTCAAACAAGATTAGATTCAGAGGTACTCCAGCACTGCCCCAAGGTCATAGAGGATCTATGAACAGGAAAAGGAAAGTGACATGCAGAAAACAGAAATGAGGTATAGAAACTGCTGGATTGGTTCAGGCTTGGAGTTTGCCTTATTTGAACATGGTTTGAACAGTTGGCCACCTTTAATTGGCTGAAACTTGGTGACTGGTACAAGAGTAGGTTGCAATCTGTTTACACATCCAGTTAAGATACTGTTCACTATGCACAGAGAAACCTTTACTGAACTTAAAATATGTAACGACACAGCTTTAAGCTAAACTTAATTAAATAATTCATATAATTTTACACCATTTCAACTTTCCTTATCTATTCTCATTATAATTACAATATCCTTGCTCCTCATTTCTCTATGCTGCTTTCTTCCTTTTATTTCATGTCTCGCCTTTAAATTCACACAGAATTTTAGGTGCTTACTGTTTTCTTTATGTCCTATTGAAACTTCATCTGCTGTAATCTGGTTCATATCCACCCAACCTATAGAATTCTGAACTATGAATTTCTAAATGTCAAGTTCCATAGACTCTTCTCAGACATCATCACACAAATTCATGTTCTGTCTTTGAAACTGAAAATCAGATTTAATTTGAAGTTATATTAGTCTACCTTTAAAATCACTATAGTATCCCTACTACCTGTTCAATTTCTATACCCTCCATCTTATTCAAGACATCCACAATTTTTTACTGTGACTTTCATTAAAATTGTGTAATGCGTGCAATATTTTTTCTAAACAGTTTCCAAGGATATTTATTTTCAACTCAAAAATGTAATCATTATGTTCCTTCCCAATGCAAATACATGCAAACATATATAAACAGATGCTCATTGAATAAACCAGCTAATTCACTCTACTACTTTAGCCATAGTAGCTATTCTATATTCTTCTCTTAGAGCTCCTTCAATGTCTTTTGCTTTCTATAGCACACCTCCATCTGCCTAGTAGTCTTTTAATCATCACAGAGAACTCTCTCATGACATTTATTTCTAAAAGCCTCTCAAATAGGACTTTTAGGCTTTCTATTCAAACTTTCATAAATTTGTAAATTTTGCCTTCTCTGCCATTCTTGATAATTAAAAATTTATACATTTTTGGGTAATAGCTAATGGTGTCTTTTCACTGTAAACTGAACTATATATAGAGTTTAGTTTTACGCAATGCATCTATGTGTATCTTTTCATTTCCTTTCCTCTTTGCCTGCAAAATTATAGCTGTCCAATTACAATTTTCTTGAAGAAAGAATGAGAGAACACAAAGAAAGAAGAAATCGAAAAGTTAAACAAGACGAAATATAGCAAGAAAGTAAAATTTTTATTCACTTAAAAAATAATCCTATTACCACTTAATATACTGATATATTAAGTTTCATAAATATAGCACTTTAAAGTTAAAATAGCAAATAAATAATTTTACAATTGCTTTCTCTAAGAAAACAGGATATATAATTACTCATTCAAAGGCTAAAATACTGTCATGCTTAGGGTTAGCTTCCAGTCCATACTGCGGTCCAAGGGGAGTGAGTGGATATGAGAATAGCTGAAAGAACACTCAGGGGTCCGTAGGCAGGTGAAATGTAGTTTTATTCAGCAGCTCTCTCATCAGCAGCTTACTCATGCTACCTGTCTCATGCTGTCCGCCTGTATCTCAGCTTTCTGCTCCAGCTCTGTGTCTCATCTCAGCAGTCGGCTCTGTGGCTCCTGACACCCCCATGCCTGAAGCTGCACTCCCTGGCCTGGAAGGCCAGCTCTGTCAGAGTCAGCAGCTTAACTCTTTCCCTCTGGGCACGAGCTGGTTCCTGGCTTCCCCTTGCTCACCTTCAAGGTGACTGGCTCTCCCTTACAGGGGTCAGTAGCATTACTGGCTCTCTGGGTGTGCGTGAGATGAGTTGTGCCATGCCCTGGCTTCCCCCTGTCTGTCTACAAGATGGAGGGCTTTAGCACTCTTTCTTTCTCTGGGTACAAGAGTGCCTTTTCAGTGTCAGCAGGGCAGTTATACCTTTTTCAAACAATAGTGGCTCCAAGCCATATATGAGCTTACGCAAACAGGTGACATAACAAGTGGAGTTATGCGCCTGCACTCCAAACTCACTGAGTCACTCTGGCCCAGATGTCTGCCTCAGCCTATTGTTGACCAAAGTACACCCATGTACCTTACACATACCTTAGCCTCAAATTATCTATTTTTTAATTTTTATTTTTAACTATTTATTAGTGTATTTTTTCTCATATTTGTCTACTAGTCTTCTCTAAATATGTCAAAATTTTCTTAATTTACTATTTTTCTGTTTTTCCACCTCTAGAAGTGTATTCTATGCACGTCAAAATACACCTTACATTTTGTATTTTTCCTAAATACAGTATTTTTTGAAATTGTTCTCATCTTTTCCAATATGCTGTAATCCAATCTTTAAGCAGGTCTGCTGGATTGCTTGCACAGCAGCTTGGACTGGTTGCAGAGCCTTCTCTTTCTCTGGGCCTCATGCAAAAATAGTAGTTTTGTAGTCCCTCGGTAAGCGGGCTGGAGTAATAGCCAAATGAGGAATATATTGTCTTAAAAATCCAAATAGGCTCACTAGGCCTAGTGTGTGTGTGTGTTGGGGGTGGGGGATTTTTTTTTTTTTTTTTTTTTTGGTTGTTGGACATGCCAGATGCAACAACTTATCAGTCACCTTAGAAGGGATATTTCAACATGCCCCACACCACTGAACTCCTAGAATTTCCATTGAAGTAGAATCCCCCTGAAGCCCCCTGAATTTTTATCAGAAGTATTTTCTACCCTCTGATACACAAAAGTTTTACTAATAAGTAATAAACAGTGGCTGCTTCTTGCACCCAAGATTCAATCAGAATAATTTAATCAGTGTAATGGGCCAATGTAATTCATCTGTGAAAGAAAAAAAGACGTCAAGATCTCTGTAAATTAAATGTTGACATCAAGCTGAAAAGGTGATGAACCTGTGAGACAAGACAGTAAAAGTGTATTGCTGGCCTTCTCAGATGAAAGCAAACTGTATTGGATATTTCTTAGGAATAAGGATGGGAAAAAGGCATTTACCAGATCAATAGCTGCATACAGGTACCAGGATGTGTTTCACTTTTATCAAATGAAACCACATCTGCTACAGCAGCTGCAACTTGAGTTACCACTTGGTTAGGTTTACAATAATCCACTACTGTTTCAGAGGTTCATCTGTCTTCTGCACAGCACGGGGTTTAAGTAGGCAAATTGAATGAGAATGTGGTGGTAATCAACATACTTACATCTTTAAAGTTTTTGATGGTGACACTCATCTCTGCCAGCCCTCTAAGTTTGTCTGTTGTTTGCTATTTTCTTAGGCAGAGGCAACTCTAATGGCTTTATGCCTGTAATCCCAACACTTTGGGAGGCTGAGGCAAGCAGATCACCTGACGTCAAGAGTTCAAGACCAGCCTGGACAAACTGGTGAACACAAAATACAAAATTAAAAATACAAAAATTAACCAGGCATCATGGCGTGCACCTGTAATCTCACCTACTCGGGAGGCTGAGGCAAGATAGTCGCTTGAACCCAGGAGGCGGAGGTTGTGGTGAACCAAGATCACACCATTGCACTGCTGTCTAAGCATGAGTGCAGACTAAGCATGACTGAGACTCCGTCTCAAAAAAAAAAAAAAAAAAGAAGGCTGAGGCTGTTGTTGGGCCTTCAATGCAGGCTGATTTCTTCCTCTTTCCACTCCTATTTCCCTCCCTTTTCTCCCAGAAGTGTTTATTCAAAAAAAAAAAAAAAAAATCTGCACAATAAAGAATAGAAACCTGCACGTAAAAATTCACCTAGGAATTGGCTTTCTAGAGAAACCAACATGTGACACTCTTAAAAAGAAAGCTGTAATATGGAATACCTCATCGTCAGCCTAACAATGATGGCCCCATCTATGGCAGCACATCTTACAAAAGGGGCAGTACAACTACTAGCACTTACACTCATGGTATATATAATGACATATACTGATGGAAATAATTCATTAACTTTGGATAATTCAAGCATTTTAGATATATGGGGGACAGAGTGTGTATAAAATAATGTAGTTGATGGCTATCGATAAAAGTAACAGAGCTCTGGAAGAATATAATGTAAATCTGAGCCAGATGAATTGCTAACTCAATGCTAAATATGTAACTACATGTCTTCTGGGTAGTTTACACTGTTTTCATGTCCTGAAACAAAAGAGAGAAAAAAAAAATCTGAGGACCAGACCTGAGATTTAATCAAAAGAATAGCCAAGCTCCAAAGACTATTAAATTCCCAACCAGGGCGGATCTGTTTGGCCAAGTTCATAAACCAGTTACAAAAGTATAAAACGCTGACACATAATATGAGGCAAACAGCATCTGGGTTGATAATAATCAAACTGTGGATCATCATATTTTCTTGAACCCGATGAGCCTGGAAAAGTGGCCTAAGTGGCCTTGTCCTTTTTTTTTTTTTTTTTTTTTTTTGAGAGCTAGTGTTTTCTCCTTGCTTGGAGCTGATGCAGAAGAAGTTTCTTCTCTCCTAAAAGATACCATGTCTCCCTACCCTGATTCTGCTCTTAGGCCTTTATCTTGGAAGGATGTCTATGGCTAAAATTAAGCAGCAGTATAACCTCATCAATGATGTGCTGGCTCTGATAAGAAAAAAGGACTGAATCTCCAAGGCAGCCGTAAGGTTTAGCTGGTATGTACCAGCAGGAGTCATAATACATTTGAGTTTGATCGGGTGGACTGGGCACCATAATGAATAGCTGATCAAATTAGGAGCACATTTCTGGATACATGAGTCAAAATTCTGTAAAGGGTCCCATGAGACTGTGCAAAGTTGACACTAAGATGGCTCCTAGATGTATTGTAAAAGTTATATCTAATACTAAATATAGTTAGTACATCAGTATTATTGCGACAGACCATGAAAGAAGTATTTGAAATGCCCAGAGAAATAAACAAGATAGAATAGATATGTTATCTATTATGACATATACATATACAACAAATGATTATCTAAGCTAACATATACAACAAGCAGTTATGCTCCATGAAAAGAAACAGGGGATACGTGTCTTACTAAGACAAAAAGGAATGCATTGGAAAGAAAACACGGTATCTGTCTTCCATAGATAAGGAATGATAATATAGGAAATTATTAAGGACATAAGCTTAATGATGGCTATGAACATATTGATTTTACCCTTAATAGAAGTTAATACATTCGTCTGCCAAAATTTCATGGATGCTAGCAAAGGACAAGATTCTCCTGGGTCAGAGACAAATTTGTACTTACAGCAAAAGCCATAGTCAGAGTAATACTAGAGTTACTGGCAAGCAGAAGCAAGGTGGCTTTTTGTCTGGAAGAAAATATGACCTGATTTCTCAGAACTCCTAGCTGCATAAACAATCCTGAGAAAGGTCCAGAACAAATGAGTAGTTACAGTTTTGCAATTTTGACAAATCCAACAGTATGTGTAGGAGTGCAAGAGACCCATTCTGGACTCTATCCAAATAATCAGTGTGCGTAGCAGGGATCCAGAATAATAGAGTCCAGGTGTATGCAATTACTATAATAAGTGGCAAGTAGCAAGGTCAGACCATCACGGGGAGACCTGATCCTCAGAGATTTACAAAGACAATTAAGAACTGGCCAAGATGGATAGCCTCATTCCTTCTAGGTCCTTCCTCTTGCTACTAAAATATACTGAGTCAAAACAACAAACAAGCATAGGAGAAACTGTAAAAGTTAGAAAGAAGTTGGCATACTACTAAAAGACCTTGTGCTTTGAGGAATGACTCAGCAATGGGCCCTTGGTTTCCTTAGTGACTTTCATACATCTCAGACAGGACATTGCAGAAGTCTACAAGCCAGAAACTCCAACAGGCAATGACAAAACACACACACAAAAAATACCTGACTCTGTAGCCAAAGGACTGAGAAAAAAAATTGGCCTAATAAAACAGGAAACATTTTTCATAATACAAGCTATACTTCAGTCAAACAATCTCAGAAAACCATTCTCTTCATGCCCCCATATTTTCAATAGTGATGAATGGGGAGGTGAGCATTCACTCTACCTTTTCCACATCCAATAAATAATTCAGAGGTTAGAATTATCTAACTAAGATTTGGAATCAGTCATCACAAAATGCTTTAGCAAATTATGAATCTTGTTGAATCAAATACAAAAAGAAAAACGTGATAAAGATACAAAAGTTATAGAAAAGAATTATATGCAAATTATAGAGCTAAACAATGCAATGATAACAAAAAACCCAAAACATCTGGATGGACTCAATAGTAGAGTAAAGGCAACAGAGAATAGACTCTGTGAAGTGGAGGTCAGATCAATTTAATTTATCAAATCTGAATAATACAGAAGTAAATAGACTTAAAAAAATTACAGAATCTGGGAGAAAGAATGTGGGTCTCAGAAAATATTCAAAGGAAATGTGGCTGAAAACTCCCCAAATCTAGTGAAAGACATACATCTACAGATTTAAGAATATGAATCTCGAATAAGATAAACCTTAACAAAAAGCTAAGACATGATAATTAACTCTAAAGAAACTAATTATGAAGAATAATCTTGGAAGCATTCATAGAGAAATGGCAACTTATTTATAGAGAAAAAAACATTTCTAAAACAGTAGATTTCTCCTCTGAAATCACGCAGGTCAAAACAAAACAAAAAAAAATAGCATTGCATGTTTCAAGCACTAAAAGAATCATCCAGTGCAAGTTCTATATGTGGCAAAACTATCCTTCAGAAATAAAGACAAAATAAAACATCACCGGATGACAGAAAACTAAGACAAATTTTCACTAACCTTAAAAAAAATAGCTAAATGAAGTTCTTGGAACTTCAGAAAAGAAAGAACATTGAAATTAATAGAAATAAAGGTAAATATAATATACTGTTCTTACAAATTTATTGAATTACATCAGTTTGTTTAAGTAAAAATTAAAAATATATTGTGTACAGTACATGCCAGGGAAATTCTTAAAATAATTACAACACAAATTGGGCAGGGTAAAGCGATATAATTAGAAGATTTTTACATTTATTCCACTTGGAGTAAAACAGCAATATCAGTAGACTGTGTTAAAATACTTATGCATATTTTGATACTTAGAACAACTATTAAGAAAACCATTCAAAGCAAGAACTTAAAAATGCATTATACATAAATCAAGGAGAAATCCTTAATCATGTTCAAACAATCCACGGTAAGGCAAGAAAAGAGAAAGGAATGAGAAACAGAGGAAATAAACATAAAAAATTATATATATATAAATATATAGTTACATATATTATATATCTATATAATATATAGATAGATAATTTACAAATTTGTACTTACAGCAAAAGCCATAGCCTGCTTCCTGTTTTGTTAGGACAATTTTTTCTCAATCCTTTGGCTACAGAGTCAGGTTTTTTTTGAACTTTTATTTGTCCTTGACTATTGGAGTTTCTGACTTGTAGACTTCTGTAATGTCCTGTCCGAGATAAATGAGAGCCAGTAAGGAAATCAAGGACTCATTGCTGAGTCATTCCTCAAAGTACAAGGTCTTTCAGTAGTCTGCCAACTTCTTTCCAACCTTTACAGTTCTTCCTATGCCTGTTTGTTGTTTTTGCTCAGTATATTTTAGTAGCAAGAGGAAGGACCTGGGAGGAATGAGGCTATCCATTATATAATTATATACTTATATATTATAATCATATAATTATATACTTATATATTATAATTATATATTATATATAAGTTATATGTTATATATAATTATACATAATTTATATATAACTATATAACTTATATAATATATATATATATTTAGTTAAACAGATAGTATATATGGGCAGTCAACAAAGTTGTTAATTGATTTGCATACTATCAAAATTTTGGACCCGAGCCAGTTTTTGGGCTCAGAAAATACTGACTGAGTTAAAATCTAGGTCTCCCAGATTAAGGACCTTGTAATGTGATAGTAAATGTAAATGTATTTTTTAAGCTTCGTTTGGTATCAGTTTAAGGAGCACAAAGGAAGTTGTTTTACATGAACATATTACATAATGCTTAAGTTGGGGCTTTCAGTATATTTATCACCTGAATATTGTACATTGTACCCACTAAGTATTTTTTTAATCCCTCACCTCCCTTCCACTCTCCAACCCTTCCAAGTCTCCAATGTCTGTTATTTAACTTTCTATGTCCATGTGTACAAATTGTTTAGCTCCCACTTACAAGTAAGAACATGCTGTGTTTAACTTTCTGTTTCTGAGTTATTTCATGTAAAATAATGGCCTTCAGTTCCATCCATGTTGCTGCAAAATATATGATTTCATTCTTTTTTATTGCTAAATAGTATTCCATTCTATACATACCATTTTCTTTATTGAGTAATTCACTGATGGGCACGCAGGTTGACTCCGTATCTTGGGTATTGTATTGTATTACATAGTGCTGTGATAAACTCAAGAAAGCAGATTTTTTAAAAATGATTTCTGTTCCATTGGGTAGATACCCAGTAGTGGCATGGCTAGATCATATGGTGGTAGCTCTATTTTTAGTTCTTTGGGAAATCTCTGTACTGTTTTCCATAGAGATTGTACTAATTTACATTCCTACTAATAAGTGTTCCCTTTTCTCTGTATTTTCACCATCTACTTTTTGTCTTTTTAATAATAGTCATTGTGACTGGTGTAAGATGAAACCTCATTATGGTTTTAATTTGCATTTATTTTTTGATTAGTGACTTTGAGCATTTTCCCACATGCTATTTGACTATTTGTACGTCTTCTTTTGAAAAATGTCTATTCATGTCCTTTGCTCACTTTTTAAAGGGGTTGTTTTTATTTTTGTTGCTGTTGTTACTAAATTGTTTGAGTTTCTTGTAAATTCTGGGTATTAGTCCCCTATTGGATGCATAATTTGCAGATATTTTCTCCCATTCTGCAGATTGTCTGTTCACTCTGTTGATTTTTATTTTTTTTATTTTTTTTATTTTTTTGCTATGCAAAATGTAAGTGCCATTTCTTCTTTTGTTTGTTTGTTTGTACTTTTGAAGTCTTACTCACAAATTCTTTGCCTATACCAATGTCCAGAAGAGTTTCCCCTAGGTATTATTTTAGCATTTGTATAGTTTCAGGTCTTATATTTAAGTCTTTAATTAATCTTGAGTTGATTTTTTGTGTATTATGAGAGATATGGGTCCAGTTTCATTCTTCTGCACATGAAAATCCAATTTTCCTGGCAACATTTATTGAAAAGGATATCATTTCCCTAGTGTATGCTTTTGTCAAGTTTGTCAAAGATCTGTTGGCTATAGATGTGTGACCTTATTTCTGTGTTCTCTATTCTGTCAATTCAATCATACTGATTCCCCTAGTTGGTCCCCAGAGGGACCTATAGATATTTTTCAGGGACCTTTCGACTAGGAAAATATATTTGAACACTGTGAGAAAAACTGAACCAAAGTTTCAAATCTACATTGATCTCCAGGAACCCAGGCCATTATCCGGGTCTTATGCTAAATTGGAGCTCAGACTTCTTGAGTAATAAATGCAGATCTAGCCAACATCCAACTCACAGAGTGTCCTCTACATCTGAAGATTCACTCTGTGGTTATTTTTTACTGGTTATATTGTAATAAACATACATAGTTGTTGATATAAGCCCTTTTCTGATAGGCCTAGTGCACAAGGCCAAATGGACTACTCTGAAACTGTCCTCATACTTTGGCTGAGATAGCATATCAAAAACAACATATTTTACATTATATTTATATTTACATTTTATTTACAATATATTCATATTGTTTAAAAACAAGATATTTTAGGGAGTTTAGCAGAAATTGGTGCCACTTTTAAAACTGAAGGATTCAGCTGGGCACGGTGGCTCACGCCTGTAATCCCAGCACTTTGCGATGCTGAGGTGGGCAGACAACAAGGTTAGGAGTTCAAGTCCAGCCTGGCCAACATAGTGAAACCCTGTCTCTACTAAAAATACAAAAAATTACCTGGATTTGATGGCGGGCACCTGTAATTCCAGCTACTTGGGAGACTGAGGCAGGAGAATCGCTTGAACCTGGGAGGCAGAGGTTGCAGTGAACCAAGATTGCACCATTGCACTCCAGCCTGGGCAACAAGAGTGAAATTCCATCAAAAAAAAAAAAAAGAACCTGAAGGATTCAGGGTTAGTGTGGCCCAAAATAGCACCATCTAATTCACAAGTCTGAGACTTGCCAAAACCAGATGCATCCTCAAAAATCTTTGTAGACTACTGCAAATCAAAAAAATCAAAAAAACAAAAAAACCAAAAAAACTAGTAGACCCACTTGCAATCATTTTTCCATATGTGTTATCATTGCTAGAGCTGAAAAAGAGAACATATGATGACTGCAGTGTTTATAGAAAGTCCCAATGGGAGAATTACAAGCTAGCACCCCACCCTGGTATTTGGAGCAAGGTCATAGTATCTGCCATGGAATATTACATACCTTTTGAGGAAAAGCAAATAATCGAAAAATAGCAGAAAAGTCTATTGGACTGCTGGAAAGCTACTTGGTCCTGATAGAAAATACCTGTTTATGAGCTACCTAGAGATGACCCCATCACAATTGTCCATCATGGGTTGGGTATTTTAGAAGCCGCCCTGTCTACATGATCATGTGAGCTCAACAAAAATCTTGTAGAAGGCGGCATTGGTATATCCAGGATATTGCAGAAGTGGGAACATAGGTCACAAGCAAGCTGCATGAGAAGTAATCCCAGAAGTTCATGTCATCATTCACTACTGCTGTACCAGTGCCTCATTCATCATTATACCTATGACTGTAAGGGGGCTTTTTACAAGCAGCTGATGAATGAGGGGGGAAAAACCTGAAGTTAGTTTAGAGTGGCCTTGAAAGAGACTCATTATGTAAAATTTTTCTGATTTACAGTGCTTTGCTTGAGCAATTAGCCACCTATAATTTGTAGAAAGATAAATCATTCATCAATAGAAAATAAAGTGACACATGGGCAGTGACAAATGTCTTGGATGAGTCAGGAGTCTGGAAGGAAAAAGATTGAAAGATTTAGAACTAGAAATTCTATGCTAGAGACATATAGATGGATCTATGGAAATGGATATGAAGGGTAACGATTACTATCAAATATGAACATCCATTACATAGTATACAACAATGAAGAAGACCTAAACAAAAAAATTATGCATGATTGTTCAGCTAGTTGACATCAGTCAGCCTCTGTCCTCAGTCAATCCCGTGCTAATATGATAGGCACATGAGCAAAGAGGTCATGATGGCAGAGGTGAAAGTCCCAAGACTGATTTAGCCACAACCACTGCTGAATGACTAACTAGCCAGCAACGGAGACCAATACTAAGTCCCTGAGATGGCATCATTCTTTAAATACATAATAACTGATTATATTAGACTCCAATGAATTGAGCCAGTGTTTCATCTTGACAAAGGTAAACACATAATATGGATGTATTCATTTGTTCTCACACTGCTTTGAACAAATACCCAAGACTGGGTCATTTATAAAGGAAAAAATTTAATTGACTCACCATTCCGCATTGCTGGAGATGCCTCAGGAAACTTACAATCATGGTGGAAGACAAAGGAAAATCAGGCACCTTCTTCGCAGGACGGCAGGACCGAGTGAGTGCCAAGCAAAAGTGGAAGCCTCTTATAAAACTGTCAAATCTCGTCAAATATTACCAACAGTAGGCACAAAGAGAAAGCACAGCTAAACCAGCTTGGCAAAATGTCTGTTATACTGAAACTTACATTAAATTTAGAATATTTCTTTTTTTAAGATTTCTAATATGAAAAATAATAGGTAAGTAATATAGCCAGGACTATCAGCTAAAATACCCACTGTTGCTTTGGATGTAATATGAGACACGTTTTTATTATTTCAGGAGTAAATGATGTATCAATAAACATTAGAATATTTACTGAATATTCTTTATAAGAAGGAAATAATTATAAAATGCCTAATTGATAACATTTTAAACTTGTCCATGACTTCTCAGTACCTTATTGCATTTATTAAAGAAATTTTCTTTAATTTATTATATGAGATATTGTATTACTACTAATTTAATAAGTTAAGATTATAGAGTACAATTGAGATCTTTATATAAGTATATATTAATTTTAAATAATCATAATGTGGGAATCCATGCTTTGATTAAAAACTAATCAATATGTCAGAAAATATTTTAAAACAATGTATTTGAGCAGTAAAAGTATACACCCTTTGCATGACTACATTTGTAATCTCAACATTTTTGTAATAACAGAAAACTGTCTTAAAGTTTCACTAGACTGTATTCGCAATCGATTATTAAGTATTGCCTTTAACAAAGTTGTAATATACAGTAAGTACACAGCAGTTTGTTCAAATTTTGGATCAGTTAAAATATGATATCATTCTTAAGGTTTTAATACGAAGTTTTTTTTTTAAATAAAATGCAACAAATTTTTCAAAGTGATTTAAACTTTTAAGGTAATTTGGTTGAGATATCTAGATGAAAAAAATCTATATCTTGAGTGTATATGACTAATGATCATATATTTATGTCATAAATCTGCAGATGAAAATCTCTGATTTATAGCACATATGAATTCTTCTTTGAAGCTAGGAAGTCAAAATTACATTGGGGAGAACCACTGCAAATAAAATATGCTGACCATTGTATATGAAGATATGAAGATGACATTCCTGACATACCTTGAATTAAGGCATTGAGATTTTTCTGCAAAACAGACAGTTGTGTTTTACATTATCTATTTTTTTTCTGTACTTTGGGCTAGCTATGTTTTTTTTTTTTTTACTCAATTTATCTATTGGCTACTCTCATTAATATTTAAAATTCTAGCTATTATTTTTGTATATTTCAAAACATTTCATGGATGTAATACACAAAATACTGAGATAATACAAAATAGTAATAGACTTGAATAAACACAAATGCAACCAAATGCAACTGGTTGCATTTGATTCCAGATCAAATGCATCTGGAAAATGATGCATTACAAATTGTAAATAGGTTTCAAATATAATATTTAATATATTATTTTATAATAATTTAAATATTTAAAAATTGAGGTACTATTTAATTTTCTCCAGAGTATTTGGGTATGGATGGAATACTTATTTTCAGAGAGCATCTCTGCTGCATGTTTTCACATTTTGGGACACTATATGTAAACCTAATTGGCTGGTAAAATTAAAACTTTAAATTTTGACCATACTTTCCATGAAACTTTAGGAGTTTGAGAGAAATATTTTACTTCATTTAAAGTTTATCAGAATTCTACATAAGATGTCTCTGTTTTTAATCACTGGCAAACACACATCAGGCACAGAAAATATCATTTAATACCATTTATTTTGTAAATAAATGAAGATTAAAATTTGCCAGTGCTAGGAAGCATTTTTCTTATCACAATTGTGTCTCATGCCACAAATGCGTTAAAGTGTTTTTGTTTTGTTTTGTTTTGTTTTTTGGCAAAATACAAAATACTTTTATTGTCTCCTCTCTAATTGATAATCGTTAGGCAATAAATACTATGAGACACCACCAAGTACATACAATTTTCAAATGAAACCCTGTTGCAACAACAATAAAAAATTGGTATAATAATAATTTTTGTTAAAACACTAAATTATTGATGCTAGTTTCTTTGGGTGGTGAATATGTTTTAAATAGGTATCAAGCATACAATGTTAATTTGTCATAATCCTCAGCTCCACAAGGATTATTAGTAGCAAGCAGTGAAAGGGATCTACCACTCTTATTTTCTTACAAGCTTTACTCTCTTTTCCAATTCGTATTGCCCTCCCTTATAGGGACTTTGTATTTTTTATAGACTCATGACTATGTTTTACATAAATGATATTTTGTTATATATATTTTTTCCAGCCAACCATTTGTTTAGAAGAACTTTGTATGTACCTGTAACCACATCTAATGTGTTGTTTCTGGCAGTTGCATTGTTTGTACACAGTATATACAAACTACATTTTTCACCTGCAATCATCTAATGATAGGTATGTAGAGGACATCAACTATTGAGTACCAAAAGTGACTATCTACTAAGGAAATGTGTTAGAATTACACTAAGAAGTGAATCCAAGAGCAGAACTCTTGAGTTGTAAAATTTATGCATTTCTAAATGACAAAATAATATCAGACAATGATTCATTTTACATTCCTTGCAATGGTAAAAATGTTTTTATATATCCCGATATTCTTGCCAAAACTTGTTATTATACAGATTTCTAATATTTGCCAGTCTGCTGAATATAAATGGGTCTCTTTACTATTTACAGTCTTATTTATTCTATTTATACTGTAAGTAATTATTAGATTAGCCTACAATTTCAGTTTAAATACATTTTTTATACCTGTCAGGGACTAGCCTATTTTGTCTATCATCTACTTATTCTTATTCTTAGATAATTTTTCCAACAGGCTTCTGTATATTCATTCTTAGTGCCAGTATTTTGCTGAATATTTTAAATATTAACTCCCAGTATAAGATTATCTAGATACAATCTTTAAACTATCCTAAATTGGTTAATTTTGTCTATAGTGTTTTTTTGTTAATCAGAATAGTTTAATTTCATAATAACTAACTTATTATTTTTATTATTTATGCTTTTTGGATATTGTCTACAAATTAACTCTTCCATCTTATATTATTTTCTCTGTAGATATTTCATAGAAAACTCCTCAATTTGTCTGATATTTTATCATAACTAAAATCAGGCTATTCAAGTTGGCAGATTTACTGCAGAAATGTGTGGTCTTCTCAGGCAAAAGTTGTTGATTTGTTCCATCATGTTTGATTACGTGGATAATATGATGACCCACTGGGCTTCCTCATTGTACAGTAATTATATTATTATTTTGAATTAATAATTACATGGTGGGAAGATATTCTGAGACTCTACAAATAAACTATTATTTCTTATGCTATAGAAAGCAATGAATCATCAAAATTAATTACTTAACATAAGAAAGTTGGATAAATATACACTCAAAAAATGAAAGAATAAAGAAAGCTAAGCAAATTCAGAGATGAGATGAAAACTTTAAAAACTTAATTCAATCTATGATTAATATCCACAAATATTGGGCATGTGCAAAAAAAGAATAGAATTTTATAAAAATACTGTAAGAAAAATAAGTTCTTAAAAATTTAATATATCATACATGTGCTTAAAAATCAGAAAGAAATTTGAAGATAATTTGAGAAAGAAAGAAAAAAGAGAAAGAGAAAGAGAAATAAATGAGAGGATTAAAAAAGTGTGTTCATCCTTACAGATATTAATGTAACTAAAACAGAAGTAATAAAAAAATCTGTGGTTCATGACCAAAGGATTTTATAAGAAAGGATAGCTTAGACACATTTTAGTATGTGTATATATAAATGCTATTTATTTATATGTGTATATCAAATCGACATATGATACAGGAGAAACAACAATGTGTAAAGTTTTAGAATGTATGATTTTAGATGCAATAATTTGTATAACTATTCTTTGAGACTTTCTTTCTAATCCCACATTACTTCTACATGGATTTAGATAGCTTTTCTATCATAAGAGAGTGCTACTCCCGTTACAGCCTTTATTTCAGTATTTATCTATCTAGGTATGTATTTCTTTTTATATCAGTGTGTTTAATAGTTTCTTATTTCATTCACTGGGTTATAACCTTTTTTATTGTTGGTAGTCCCTTTAAGCTGGCCCATTGTCATTTATACGTCTGCATTGTTCTTTGAGTACATCTCTACTGTCTACCACCACAAGATGTTTCAGGTTCATTTTGTACATATATTTCCCAGCAATGGAAGCAATTATTTCTCCAAGGACACTAGTTTCTCTTTCTAAAGAATGATATTTAGGCCGGGTGCGGTGGCTCTCGCCTGTAATCCCAGCACTTTGGGAGGCCGAGGTGGGCAGATCACGAGGTCAGGAGTTCGAGACCAGCCTGGCCAATATGGTGACACCCCGCCTCTACTAAAAACACAAAAATTAGCCAGATATGGTGGCAGGCGCCTGTAATCCCAGCTACTCAGGAGGCTGAGGCGGGAGAATTGCTTGAACCCGGGAGGCAGAGGTTGGAGTGAACAAAGATCACGCCACTGCACTCCAGCCTGGGTGACAGAGTAAGACACTGTCTTGGGAAAAAATAAAAAACAAATAATAATAATAATATTTAAACCCAAGGCTGAGTGCTAATTGTGCTCATTGCTTTTGAGGTGGCACTGCTTCTTGGGCATCCTAATGGACAGAGATAGGAAACAGAGACATGCATTCACAGTCATTCATACCTACGTGCATATGTATGTATATGTGTGCACTCACACTCATACACACATGCACATATAAAAACACCAGAGATAGAGATTTCTACTTTTAAAATCATGATTTCACTACGATCTCTTTTATTTCAAACAAAATGGCAGAATTCATCCTCTCTTCTTTTCCATATTTCTTTCCTCTGTTAATGAAAAAATATTATCCAGTATATATTTACTTATTTGTCTGTCCTTGAATATACACATCATAGTTTTACATTTTCTAAATGATGAGTCTGTGAAAAATAAACAAAAGCATATCAATTAGAGTGCTCATATCCTCAGGAATTTTTATATATATATATATATATATATCATATATATATCATAGTGAATGATTTGATATTATGCTTTACCTCATCTTTCTGTAATTGATTTATATAACTCACTTACAATATGATTTTAAGGATTGTCCCCCCATTCCCCATTCTTGTTTATTATAACTGTTTTCTTTATTTGAGTGTTTGAAATGTTACTATCTTAGTTCAGGCTGCCATACAATGTACCATGGATTGGGTGGCTTATAAGCAGCATTAATTTATTTACCAAAGTTCTGGAAGCTGGAAGTCTGAGATCAAGGTGGCAGCACTGTAAGGTTCTGAGGAGGACCCTTTTCTGAACTGCAGAATGCTCATTTCCATTTGTGTCTTATAATGGTAAAAAGAGAGCTATCTAGTTCTGTGGCCTTTTATTTATTTTCCTTTTTCTTAGAGAAGAGTCTTGCTATGTTGTCCAGCCAAACTCCTGCACTCAAGAACTCTCCCATCTCAGCCTCCTGAGTAGCTAGGACTCTATATCGCTTCTTCTTATAAAGGTACTAATCCCATTGCTAAGGGCTCCACCCTCATGGCCTAATTACACTAAAAACCCCACCACCAAATATCATCATATTGAAATTACTGAATCAACATACAAATTTTGCGAGGGACACAAATATCCAATTGCTTATACTTGACAGGTAACCAAGTCAAGGTTAGTTCAGAACTACATAAAAAGAACCAGTCAGAAAACTGATGTTTCTTCCCATTACTTTTATCATTTTCACCCCATCTCCTTCCATCTTCTCTAGGTAACCAAGCTTGTTAGGGTATATATTTTATCCTTTGTGATTTATGTTTGCAATAATATGCAAATACCAGTATATTTTACTGTCCACTCTTCTTTTACCCGAAATGCCATAGTAAATGTCATTAATTTAAATATTAAAAGTAGAGAGTGACTGGTTTAAGAATGACTATGTCATATAGACAGATCAGGAAATAGTTTATGTCAAAGCAATATTTATACTGAGACACAGGAAGAAGACAGTTCTATGAGGTACCAGTTTCTATAGCTTTTGAATGTTGATGTTTGTTTTTATAATTTGGATATTTAATTTTTTATATGTCATTAATTATTTTGACTTCATGATATAGTCCCTTAAATCACAGATTATAATTTATCCTTCGTGTATGATTATTTACACAGTGAATAGAAACCCATAAAACTGTAATTTCATAAAAGTTAGTTTTTGAAAACTTGTGTGTGTTATGATCAGATCAGTATTTCTTCATGTGAGTCATAGTACAAAATTTAAAGCTGAGATCTACTTCACATTTGCTGTCTTGTTATATATTATCAAGATTGCTTATGTTTTACAGTGAATAGAAATGAAAAATTGAGTTATATAACAAAGAGACTTGCGGCAGAATAGTCATCAAACATGTTATTGTTATGTGATTTTATGTTATAAAAATTACAGCTGAATTTTAACAGGAATAGGATGGATACAGGTCATGAAAAATAAAATATAATTGAAAACATAAGACTAATAGTTAAAATAATCTATTACTTAATTCTAATATCCTCTTAATACACATTTATACATTTAAATCTATTTTGCTTGTCTTAACAAGATTGCATAATGATACCTCCAATATATTTAATATTTACTTAGCCATGGCATATTTAATTATTCATTCAATCCTAGAATATGCAAATAGTTTCAAAATTGTTAGATAACACACTCTAAGTAACAAATGTGCTAATTGGACTACATTTGTTTATATTCCCTTTGGTATTAGCCTGAGTTTGGATGGTCAAAATGCTATATTTCAAAATTTTGAATTAATTCCTTTTGCCTAGTTCTGGGTGGTGTAGTTAAGTTATTTATTTAAAATATGGTAATTTGTTTCTATTTATATTCCATTTAGAGTTTTCTTTTGCTTTTGTGATTTATAGTAGTATGTAAAACATTAATATAACTCCAAAAGATGTATATAAAAATGTATATACAGAAAATTACTGTGGTTAATTTTTGTTTCCTTTTATTATTGAACAATTTTTATACCATAAAATGTGCCCTTTTAAAAGTTTGCAATCCAGCATTTTTTTAGTACATTATATTTCCTTTCTCAACCATTTTAATCCATTCTATCTGATATTAAATAAGCTTAATAAATTATTCAACTTTTATTCTACACTCAGTATTGTGTCTTACACTTTACTGTGATTATGTCATGTTTAGATATATAGACTTCACTTACAGATGAAGTTACTTAGCCTAAGAGAGATTGTATACATTTTTCAATATCATGTCACTGTGCTCATGAATCAGATTTAGAAGTCAGGTCATCTGAGGCCATATTCCATGTACATAGTAAGTCCCAAACTGCTTCTCTACTGCTGTAATGCTGGTCCAAATACTGCAGCATCTCACCTAGATTTTTGTCAATGTGCCTAACTAGTGTATTTGCTGCTGTCCTTCCTTACCTATGATCTTTTCCTCACGATGCAGCCAAATGATCCACTGAAAATCTCAGGTCAGATCATGTCTCCTCTCTGTTTGAATTCCTACAATATTTCCCCTTTGAATGGAAATAAAATCCACAGTACTTAAAAGGGCTGATATTTCTCCACGATCCTTACCCTCATTTTTATGGATTCATCTACTAACACTCTATCTTGATAGTTGATACGTCAATCACACTAGCCTCTTTGCTGGATACTAATGAGGTTCTCTCTTTTAAAGTTGTGATTATTATTTTAATTCTCACTCTTTCCACATATCGTCATGTTTTTTGCACTCTTTATTCTACATATCTTAGCTTATCATGAGTCATTTCCTGACCACAATTCACTTTTTCCCTGCCCCAGCATTTTGGATCCCCTTACCCTGTTTGGTTTCCTCTGTAGTGCTTATTGAGATGACTGGTGTAGGTTAAAATTCATGTACATGATTCTCTTGTGTTCACCAGAATCACCGCAAGAAATATGATGGTTTTGTCACTGCTGTATTTCTAGGACCCATAGCATATACTTGTCCAACAAAACAAAAGATTAGGCTTTAAAGACCCAGAGCTGATGACAAGGTACAAAATGTTGAGTAGAATTAGTTTACTAATTCTCTACCCTAGAAATACATAGAAAAGAAATAAACTAAATAAGGAAGGAAGGCACTAACATCTGCTATTGAATTGATTCTAATTATACTAATGAAACTTGATATTGCCATTTCCTACTACACGAATAATTATATAATAGCTTATTTGCATGTGAACATATATGGGTGTAAATTAATGCAAATCAGAATCTAATGAAGAGTCACCTGTATGTAAATTATTCAGACCAATTAATTGTATAAAACCATAGAAGAATAATTGCAAAACTCTTCTTAAAATTAATTTCTTGCAGCAAAAAACTGGAGGAAGTTCATGCAGCATTTTTTTGCTGGGTGTCTAGCTCTAAATTGCAGACATTCATTGCGTGAACAGCTTTAGCTAAATATGGAATAATGAGGATCTTTTGGAAAACAGAAGCTGCTAAATATTCAAAAGATATTTGTTCACATCTAGTTGAAAGGTAAAGCTGAAAGGAATGATGTTTAATAGACTGACAAGTATTTAGAATAAAAGCATGTCGCACATTATATTACAACCATGGAAACGCTAACTACTGATAAATTGAACTTAAAATTCTCCTTATCCCAATTGACTGACAAAGGGAACACTAAACACATTTCATATAAAATCTACCTTGACTCATTGATTGGAAACCTTTCTTACATGCTGAAATTTAACCTTTGCTAATGCATGGCAACAGATCTAAGCTTGACGTATTTTTTTCTTTTTCCTTTTTTTTTTTTTTTTTTTTTTTTTTGAGACAAGAGTCTCGCTCCGCAGCCCAGGCTGGAGTGCAGTGGCACGATCTCAGCTCACTGCAACCTCCGCCTCCTGGGTTCAAGCGATTCTCCTCTCTCAGCCGCCCGAGTAGCTGGGACTATAGGGGCGTGCCACCATGCCCAGCTAATTTTTTGTATTATTAGTAGAGATGGGGTTTCACCGTGTTAGCCAGGATGGTCTTGATCTCCTGTACTCATGATCTGCCCACCTCAGCCTCCCAAAGTGCTAGGATTACAGGCATGAGCCACCACACCTGGCCTTGTTCTTCCGTTTCAAAATTTATATTTTCTCAATGGAACATTTCAGAATATATGGAAAAAGTCAAAGGATTGGTAGAAGAAGAATGAGGAAGAAGAAAATATTTAATCCCTACTTTCAAGGCACTTTTTGATTCTGTTTTACGTTAACTTGTGATATCTGCTATGGGGTGTTTGAAAAAGACTATAGCTTATTAATTTACTCATATGACAAAATGAATGATGTTTTCATTTAGACCAGTAACAGCAAAGGAGATGAAACAGCAAAGGAGATGGAAACTTTAAGACATGATGTGAGTTTGCTGTACCTTTTGGAAATACTCAATTTTGTTATAAAGAATAAGAAAATATAGGAAAGATAAAATTCATAAGACAAGTTAAACACAGATAATAAATAACCTATTTGTTCATGGACTATTGATACATTAATAGGATACATTAGGTATACATAAAGGATGAGTAAATAACACGGAAGATGTAGATACCCTAAGATAGGCTAAATGTAAAGTAAGTTAGATGTAGGAAACAATATAGTAACAATATATAGATAATTTGATGAAACAAACAAGAGTACCACTTTTAGAGAGAAATACATGAAATCGTTATGATTATGGCGCTTCTGGGCTGACAGCTATGTTTCTCCTAAATTGGCCACCCATTGATGACGCTCGGTATGGTCCCACTCTGCCCATATGTGCTCAGCCCAAAAAAATACAGATGAAACTCGTAGCTGTTCAGCAGGATAATTGGCAAGCTACAGCTATTGGCAAAGCATATTTTAATGTATCATTCTAATATAAGATGTGTGTGTATCATTGGCCCACACATTTTCCATCTGTTGGGGTTCCTGTGCTCAAACCTTGATTCTAGTCCTTATAACCAAGCCATCTGTGGAAAATGATACAGTGAGGGTAAAGAGGAGGGGAGAAACAAATAGATAGGTAGAAAATAGAGAGATTACACATGAATGTTGCATAACTCAGGATTCAAGTGGTGTGATCCTTCCGCCAATATATTTCCCTCTATAGCACCTTGCTCCTGCTTCTCTTAATGCATTTCCATTTAATTTGTTAAACTGTGTGTTTCAATCACCTTAAATTGGTTTGTGAGTGATTCTGTTCCATGACGTCTGAGATATAGTTCATCTGGTATTGTACTTGGAGGTTACCACTTCATTAAGGTAATTCCCCACATGATCAGGCACTGATGCCCTTAAAACCTGGCAAAAGGGTCAAATATATTGGGCCACTTTTTTTTGAAGCTTTCCTGGATCCCATTTTCATATATACCTCTCTCCATGGGCCAAGAAAATCCTCCCACTTAGAGTTCATGCCTACACTTCGTAGAGCATGCAGTAGATGCCTGAGAGTGAAATTCTGAGTCACAATTGTTCTGAGACCAGTATCAGTGTCTTCATGGGTTCTTACTCTAGTTCTGTCCTTGTAGATAGAGGCCAAGATGACTTGTTTACAATATAGATAAACAAAACTTGATCATGTGGGCAACTGTGTCCACCTGCATGCTCTCAAGATCTCTCATAGTGCAGAGTTGGGACGGAGGCAATTGTCAGCTGGAGGCCAGGACTGGCACTGTCCATGGTGCTATATTTCACCCTGGCAATAAAGGGAGTTCAATATTTTCAAATTCAAACCGGGCTTTTCAAGACTTTATAAAGGTACATTCGACAAAGTAGAAGCATAGATTATACTTTATTTCACAATCTGGTAACTTTTAAGTCTCTAAACATATGGTATGTGGGCTGCCATTTGTACCCAACCTTCTTGCAAGTATTATGACTGAGTCTGTCTTAAGGCCTTTATTTATCTATATAAAGAAGGAAAATGTAATAGTATGCAAAAGTAAAGTGATTTTTTGAAGAAATACCAGAACTTTGACTCAAATATTACATAATTTTAAAATAATTTTGCCTCTCTAAAAATTATGTAGCATTTTGATTTTTTTATTTTTGGAAAACATTGCAAACAAAATAGCTAGTGCTTAAGGAAAGGCAGACTGGAACAGATAAATGAGGTAATGGAAACTTTGGGCACTTTAATTGTTAGTAATAAGATTTGGTGGCAAAATCAAATGTTTGAGTGAAGGCTAGAGTGGGGTCAATGTTGGAGCAGTGCATGTCTAGACTTTGTTATGGATACCATATTTCAGTCAGTTCTTCTGAAATCAAACTATTTTTAAACAGACCAAAAAAATCCAGGACAAAGTTCTCTTATTTATCCACTTAGACTGCTGCTTTTTTTGAATTTTATTAGCTACCTGCCTTTTCTTGTCAAATTCTCCTGATAATTTTATTTAGTGTATAGAAGAGTAATGATTTTATACATACTTTTGAGTATTTAATTATGCAATATATAAAATACTTGCAAACCCACTAATTTTCATGATGTCTCCTAAAAATATTGGCAAATGTGGTGATGTTTATGAGAACCGCTTTCCCTATTGATCAATCTTTACTAAAAACTTAAGAATTTTATTCAACTATATCTATAATATAATGTATAATTTATCATCAGTGGTAAATAAAAGTAAGTTTTAAAACAGAAAAAAGTCTAATTCAATTAAAAAATAAAATTTGAGATACAGAAAGAGAACTTCAGAAATTATGAACCTTCAAAATTGTTCAGAGTAATTTTGCATGATCAAACACAAAAGTCACTTCTGTAAAGGAAAAGTTACAAAAAGTATTACTAAACATTTTAAAAAAGATATTTTATACTTAAAAATTGCTGAAGAACAGAAATAAGTAAAAGACAAATTGATTTTTATACTTGATAAAAAATATAAAGTACAAAAACGTGAGAGCCTATATATGTCTACATTAATTTTACTGATTTCCAGAAAAACAAAAACATAAATTAAGAATGAGGTGAGAGCAGGAATAAACAAGAAAGAAAATGTTAAAATGATGAAACTGTCAAATAGAGACAATTTTATATCTTTCTTTTCAATTTGAATTCCTTGTATTACTTTTTCTTGTCTGATTTCTCTTGTTAATACTTCTAGTACAATGGAAGTGAGGAGAGTGGATGTCCTTGCCTTAAACCACATTTTAGAGGAAAAGTTTTCAGTTTCCTTCCATTGATTATGATGTAGTGATGCGTGAATTTTCAATAAATGACTTTAATAATTATGAGATATTTTTCTTCTACATCTACAGTGTTGAGGGTTTTTATCAAGAAAGGATGAACTTTGTAGAATACTTTTCAGTGTCAATTTAGATGATCATATATATTTTTTTGTTTTCCAGTCTGTCAATGTATGCATCATATTGATTAATTGACATATGTTAAAGCAGCCTTGAATTCCAGAGACAAATTCCACTTGATCATGATGTATAATCATTTTGTTGTGCTGTTAAATTTTATTTGATAATATTTTATTAAGAATTTTTGTATCAAAAACTAGCCGGGCGAGGTGGCGGGCGCCTGTAGTCCCAGCTACTCGGGAGGCTGAGGCAGGAGAATGGCGTAAACCCGGGAGGCGGAGCTTGCAGTGAGCTGAGATCCGGCCACTGCACTCCAGCCCGGGTGACAGAGCGAGACTCCGTCTCAAAAAAAAAAAAAAAAAAAAGAATTTTTGTATCAAGTTTTACTAGAGATACTAGCCTGTAGTTTTCTTTTCTTGTGAGATGTTTTTCTGGCTTAGGTAGAAAGCTGAGGATAGCCTCATAAAATACGTCAGAAAGTAATCCTTCCCCCTCTGTTTTTTGAAGAGTTTAAGAAGTATTGACATTTGTCTTTCAAAGTTTGCTAGAATTTAGCCATGAAGCCATCTGGTCTTGGACTTCTCTCTGTTGGAAGATTTCTTTGTTTTTTTGCTTGTTTGTTTTTTCACTTTTTACTTTTGTTATGAGTACATGGTAAATGTATATATTTATATATGAGATATTTTGAAACAAACATACAATATGTAATGATCACATCAAGGTAAATGGGGTATCTATGACCTCAATAATTTAGCCTTTGTGTTATAAACAATTCAATTATACCTTTTAAGTTATTTTGAGATGTACAATTAAATTGTTATTGACTATAGTCACCCTGTTGTGTGATCAAATGCTAGATCTTATTCATTCTATTTTTTTGTACACATTAAACATTTCCATTTCCCCGGATCTCCACTACCTTTCCCAGCCTCTGGTAACCATCCTTCTGTTCTCTATCTTCATGAGTTCAATTGTTTTAATCTTTGTCTCCCACAAATAAGTGAAACGTGAAGTTTACCTTTCTGTGCCTGGTTTATTTTTCTTAACATAATGACCTACAATTTCATTCATGTTGTTGCAAATGACAGAATTTCATTGTTTACACTGGCTGACTAGTAGTCCATTAGGTATACGTAATGTTTTCTATCCATTTGTCTGTTGATGGACACTCAAATTATTTCCAAATGTTGGCTTTTGTGAATGTTGCTGCAAAAAACATGAGTGCAGATATCTCTTCAATATACTGATTTCCTTTGTTTGGAGTATATGCATAGCAGTAGGATTGCTGGGTCATATGGTAGCTGTGTTCTTAGCTTTTTGGGGAATAGCCAAACTGTTCTCCATAGTGGTTGTGCTAATTTACATTCCCACCAACAGTGTAAGAGGGTTTGCTTTTCTTTACATCCTTGCCAGCATTTGCTATTGCCTGTATTTTGGATAAAAGCCATTTTAACTAGGCTGAGCTAATATTGCGTTGTAATTTTGACTTGCATTTCTCTGATGATCAATGATGTTGAGCACCTTTTCAAATGCCTGTTTGCCATTTGTAGGTCTTGTTTTGAGAAATGTCTGTTCAGCTGTTTGCCCAAAATGGCAATAAGATTATTAGATTTTAAATAAGATTATTAGATTCTTTCCTATATAGTTGTTTGAGCTCTTTAAATATTCTGGTCATTAATCTCTGGTTAGATAGGTAGTTTGCAAATATTTTCCCCCATTCCGTGGGTTGTTTCTTCACTTTGTTAATTGTTGCCTTTGCCGTGCAGAAGCTTTTCACCTTGATATGATTCCATTTGTTTATTTTTGCTTTGGTTGCCTGTGCTTGTAGGGTATCACTCAAGGGAGAGAGAGGGGTAGAAAGTTTATTCAAAAGAGTAATAACAAATAACTTTCTAAACTTAGAGAAAAATATCAGTGTTCAACTACAAGGTTATAGGGCATCAAGCAGATTTAACTCAAATGAGACTACCTCGAGACATTTAAAAATGATTGACATACAATAAAGCTCCAATATTTCTTGCTACAGGCTTTTCAGTGGAAATCGTACAGGGTAGGGGAGACTGGCATGACATATTTAAAGTGCTTGAATTATTATTTTTTACCCTGGAATAGTATATCCAGTGAAAAGATCCTTCAAACATGAAAGAGAAATAAAAACCTTCCCAGACAAACAAAAGCTGAGGAAGTTCATCAGCGTCAGACCTCTCCTACAAGAAAAGCTAAAGGGAGTTTTTCAAGCAGAAAGAAAAGGATGTTAATGAGCAAAAAGAAATTATCTGAAGGGACAAAACTCACTAGTAATTGTAAGTACACAGATAAACACAAAAATATTAAAATATTATAATACTGTGATAGTCACATATAAACTACTCACATCTTTTTTTTTTTTTTTTTTTTGGATATGGATCCAAGCGGTGCAGTGGCTCAATCTCTGCTCACTACAACTTCCACCTCCCAGGTTCAAGTAATTTTCCTGTCTCAGCCTCCCAAGTAGCTGAGACTACAGGCAACCACCACTACACTAGCTAATTATCATTATTATTTTTTTTTTGTATTTTAGTAGCCCAGCCTGGTCTTAAACTCCTGAGCTCAGGCAATCTGCCCACCTTAGCCTCCCAAAGTGCTAGGATTAAAGGCATAAGCCACTGCACCCAGCCAACTACTCAGATCTTAAGTAGAAAGACAAAAAGATGAACTGATAAAAAATAATAGCTACAAAACTTTTCAAAAAATAGTACAATAAGATACAATAGAAACAACAAAAGGTCAAAAAGCAGGCCAGGTGTGGTGACTCATGCCCGTAATCCCAGCATTTTGGGAGGCTGAGGCAGGCTGATCACCTAAGGTCAGGAGTTCATGACCAGCCTGGACAATACGGCAAAATCCCGTCTCTACTAAAAATACAAAAAATAGCTGTCATTTTGTTCTTTGTTTTGTGGTTGTTTCATAGTTTTCTGTTTCTTCATTCCTTGCTTTGGGGCTCTGACCCCCCCCCCCACCCTGGCAGTGTCTAGGGGTGAGTGTTTACAGCTGAAGCTCCAGTAGGCGTGTGCTACAGGGTGTTCTTTCAGTTTGCTGTCTATAGGCAGCTTGTGTTAACCAGCTCAATAGCTCAGTGAGACCACTTTCCTTTTCAGGAGAGAGAGATTTCTGTGTCCTGGGGTTTCTTGTCTTGGTGTACCAGATGAATTAGATCACACGTGGCTTGGAGAATGAGTGCAAGGGTTTTTTGAGTGGAAATAGCTCTTAGCAGATGAGGGAGCCAGAAGGGAGATGGTTTTCTTTTGGAGTTGGGCTCCTCGGCGGCCCGACTCTACTTCGACCACTCCAGCCACCACATCCTTCTGCCAATCGACGGCCTGATAGCCTGCCTGTGCCTTTTGACATGCTCTTCCAGCAGCCTGTTCTCGAAGACCAGCTCCTTGCGTCTTCTTCCGCCAATGTATTTCTCATGATGTCCAGCAGGTATTGTGTGTACCCGCTAGGGTCTCAGGTTTTTATAGGCCCAGGATGGGGACATGATGGGCCAGGGTGGTCTTGGAAAACGCAGCATTTGGGCTGGGAAGCAGGAGTGTCTGTCCTCACCTAGATCTGTGGGGGTGGGGCCCTAGCCAGGGACCACGCCCTCCTCTCCCCAGCACTTCCCTTCCCCCTTGTCCATATCATTTAAAGGGACCATGGTCTTCCCTTCCCAGCACTCCCGTATCATTTCCCCTCTCTGAAGTGGTACATCTAACTGACGTTAGAATATATAGGATGACCAGTCTTAGCTGCTTCCTGCTGACAAGGGCATTGTTTTAGGGAAAATAGCAGCCAGATTCCTTTCAGAATCTGTCTAAGGGTTCCTAGCAAAGGGAAGCCATCGTCCAACGGTTTGGTCACCTGATCATTTAGAGTCTGATGGCTTCTAGGTGCGAGAGAAAAAAGCAAGTTTTATAAGTTTAAGTATGCGTGGGTTAAACATATGTATTATACAAGGAAATAATTTAATGCCAAAGATTACAGAGACAAGAAGTACAATATACTAACAACAGCGTTGTACCCCTAGCTGTTTCACCCTGGTAAAAGAAATTAAACCTTGTATGGGAGTGGTTAAACTTTAGAAGAGAGAGAACTATTCTTGCCCTATCTTTTAGCAGTTAATAGGTGCACCATGGGAATTCCGGAGTTTGTGGGCTTGCCTGGTGGCCATTAAAACTTCCATCTCTTTCCTGTATTTGCTCTCTTTCCTGGGCCTCCCTGTCTCTATTATAAAAGATTGACATAGCCACTTTCAGGAGGTGCTCTAATGTACTATTTGGTCCCAGGGCCCATGTTTGTAACTTCCTCCTGATATCAGGGGCTGCCTGAGTAGTAAATGTATCCTTAGGATTAGTTGTTGCTCAACTGAATCACGAGATAAAGAGGTGTGCTTTTCCTTAGCCTTTCCAGGAAGGCAGTGGGATTTTCATCAACTTCCTTGTCAATCATGGACAACTTATTAAAACTGAGAGACTTGGTCCTAGTTCTACATAAGTCTTCCATTATGCACGCCTGAAAGTGACTCCTCTTCTAATCTTCCACCTCATCATTGGGATCCCATTTAGGGTCATTCACTGGTACTGCTTCTCTTCCAGTTGGATAATATTTGCCCCTTCCCTGACATTATGTGTGATGCAACGGTCATCCCTAATCCTCTCGCTGCTTGCAGAGCAGCCTGTTTCTCAGTGTCCATCAGGGTCTGATTCAAAAGTAACATAATGTCTCTCCAGGAGTGTTCAAATATTTCAAATTATTGAAAGCTTCTCTATATATATCTGGGTCATCTGAAAACTTGCCAAGACCTCCCTTAATTTGCTTTAAGTATCATAGGGAGAAGGGGACCTGGACCTTACTGGGCCCAAATTCACTGGGCATCTGTTGGAGGGGCAGGAGTGAGACCTGGGCTTGTTTAGAGTGAGGATTTATAGGAGGGGGCAAGTGAGAGGCTCAAGCTGGATAGTGAGGTCTGGGTGTACCTGGAAGAGCAGGGCTGGAGGGAGCTGGCTCCTCTGCTGGGGGTGCCTTTGGGACTCGCATCTTTACTTCCCTGTGCTTGCCCCTTACAGCCTTCCCTGAGACAGCAACAGGATGGCTGAATCAATCCTACATTGCCAGTAAAGGTCTGGATTGCCTTGCAAAGTATAGAAAGCCTGCACATATGAGGCCTCAGACCATCTGTCCTCATGTCTACAGAAAACTTCCAACTGCCAGATTGTATCAAAATGGTTGATAGAATCTGGTATCAGATTGGTTCCTTCCTGAGGCCAAGCCAGTCCTTCCTGTAAATTATAATTTGGCCAAACCTTGATGCAGAGGGCGATGAGGCTCTTTTCCTCCAGATTCTGAGGGTCAAAGCAGTCCCAGTGGTTCAGGATACACTCCAGAGGAGTATAAGCTGGCAATAGTGAGGAGAACTGGTTGCCCATACTGAAAGACAGGGAATAAAGGCGTCCCTCATTCCCTTCCTTCATTCAGCAAAAACTCAGGGTGTGATGGAGAGAGAAAGTGAGTGTCCTTCTTTCACTCTCCACCCCTTATCACTGAGCCCCGGTGACCTTGGCAGGTGCCAGTCGTAGGTACCAATGTGGTATGTACCCATGAAGAAGGGAAAACCTGGAAAATAGGAATTAACCGCCCTCACCGATGCCTCCATTTCTCCCTGCTGTCAGCAAACGTTGAGTTTCCTGGGGCTGTTTATGCCGTGACGCATGGCCTCCTTCCATAGGTTGGGGGTCAGTTGGCGAGAATTGATCCAGCCCATTTATATTGTACCTGTTGCCTGAGTTTGGATCCCTCAGACCTGTTTTGTTGTTGTTGTTTTCTTTTTCTTCTTCTTCTTCTTTTTTTTTTTCTAGGGCCCCAGCCTGAAGCTTAGAATCAAGTTTGGGACAGAAAAGGTATTTTCAAGGCTGTTTGTACCAGTAGAGAGTATCTCAAATGCACCCTGCTGAATTTGCAGGTCTCAGCCAACAGGGGCCATTCCTCTGTTAACTCCCCTATCAGAAACAGAGCAATGGGGAGGCCTCTCACAGAGAAAAGAAAAAAGGAGAAAACAGTTTAAGGGGCAAAAAGGAGGAGATTCTGCGGGGGAAAAAAACCCTTGCTTAGTGAAACTGGACCCCCTAATCCTTACATCTTTCAGCCAGTTCAGACCAGGTTGAATTCCTTGGCTAGGGGAGGAAAAGTTCCACTGACCTCGCAGGCAAGTAGTGCTCATCTGTTGGCCCCGTGGGGTCGTGACTACTACCACAGCTTTCTCCTGGCCCCTCCTGGTGGCTGTTGGACTTGGCGATTGTCCTGAGGGCCCGCCTAGGCACCCAAGCTAGGAGGGGAAAGGGGAGCAGGAGATGTCCTGAGCCCTGCGTGCCTGTGGCTGTCAAGATGGAGACATACATGACACCTCTATGAACAACTGGTCTGATCTGCACCTTTGGTGGCTGTACCTAAGGCTGTCTTTATTTAGTAACATTGCCGCAGCCTGTAGCAAAAGTTAACATTATAAGAAAGAGATAACAGCCATTTTAAACCCTGTGAAAGAGAAAAACAGACAAATGCTAGGGGTTCTGACTGGCAGGTTAGGGCGGTTTAAAACTCTGTGAAGGGAAACAGAGCCTCTTGCTCTCGGAAAAGAGAGAGAGATGTCAGGGTTTTGGAAGAGAGGCAGACCCGACACTTTCAGATTCTCTCACACTCATCTTCTGCAATCCCAGATGAGCCCCCATTTGAAACAGGACAGGTTCCCTTGTGCCCCTCGCAGGAGTGTGGCTGGCTTCTTCAGTGCTCTGCTGCTCATACCTCTAAGGGAGCATACAGACGGGCAGGCTGTGGGTCTTCGACCCCATGGCAGTGTCTAGGGGTGAGTGTTTCAGCTGAAGCCCCATTGGGCATTTGTTACAGGGTCTATAGGCAGCTTGTGTCAACCAACTCAGTTAGACCTGCCTCCTTATCACAGGGATAGGATCCTAGATCAAGGGATGTGTCCTGGAGTCTCTTGCCTTGGTGTACCAAAAGAATCGGATCACACGTGGGCTTGGAGAATGAGTGCAAGGTTTTCTTGAGTAGGAGTAGGTCTCAATAGGATTAGGGGGAGCCGGAAGGGAGATGGTTTTCCCCTGGAGTCGTGCCGCTCAGTTAAACTCTGCATTGTTATGCCAGTTGATGGCCTGCTAGCCTGTCGGTGCCTATCAGCTTGCTCTTCCACCGGTGTGTTCTCAATGACCAGCTCTTTGGGTCCTCTTCTGCCAATGTATTCCTCATGACGTCCAGCTGCTTCTGTGTGTCTGCCTGCTAAGGTCTCAGGTTTTTATAGACTCAGGTTGGAGGAATGGCGAGCCAAGGTAGTCTTGGAAAATGCAACATTTGGGTTTAAAGGCAGGAGTGCCTGTCTTCACCCAGGTCTGTGGGGGTGGATCCCTAGCCAGAGACCATGCCCTTCTCTCGCCAGCATTTCCCTTCTCCCCTTCTGTATCATTTAAAGGGACCAAACTCTTCCTTTCCTAGCACTCCCATATCAGTGGTATGTTTTAGTCTCTTTTTTATTTTTTGTGTGTATTTATTGTATAACTTTAGACTTGAGGTTACCATGAGGCATGCAAATATTTAATACTGTCTTATAATTCATTATTTTAAACTGATGACAACTTCCCACTGATTGCATAAACAACCAAACTCAGAAACAAGAAAAATAAAACTAACAAAAACTAATTTTAACTTCATCCCTCTGCCTTATAACTTTTTAGTTTCTGACGTTGATGAACTCCATCAGCTTTTGTTTGTCTGGAAAAGACTTTATTTATCTTTCATGTTTGAAGGATCTTTTCACTGAATATATTATTCTAGGGTTTGGTTTTTTTTGTTGTTTTTTTTTCCTACAGCACTTTAAATATGTTATGTCAGTCTCTCCTGGCCTGTAAGGTTTCCACTGAAAATTTTTTAGCCAGAGAGTGTAGCTTCATTGTATGTTATTTGTTTCTTTTCTCTTGCTGCTTGTAGAATCATTTATTTATCCTTGACTTTTGGAAGTTTATTAAATGTTTTGAGGTAGTCTTATTTGAGTTAAACTCAATTTTATAGATGTGCTTTATTCTTACATATTTTATCTTTGTGGCTATGTATTTTCAAATAACCTGTCTTCAAGCTCCCAAATTCTTTCTTCTGTTTGATCAATTCTGCTATTAACAGACTCTCAAGCACTCTCCAGCATGTCAATTGCACTTTTCAACTTTAGAATTTCTTTTTAGTTATTTAAATCTCTTTTTAAATTTATCTGATAGAACTCTGAATTCTCTCTCTTTGTTATCTTTAATTTCTTTGAGTTTCCTCAAGTCAGCTATTTTGAATTATCTGCCAGAAAGTTCATATAACTCTGTCTCTCTGTGATTGGTCCTTGGTGCCTTTAGTTCATTTGGTAAGGTCAAGTTTTCCTGGATGACCTTGATCTTTGTGGATGTTCTCAGTGTTTGGGCATTGAAGCACGAGGTATTTATTGGAATCTTCACAGACTAGGCTTGTTCGTACCTATTTTCTTGGGAAGGCTTTCCAAGTATTCAAAGAGATTTGAGTGTTGTGATATAAATTTGTGGTCATTACAGCTTTATCTGCATTAGTGGACACCCCAAGCCAATGTTGCTGTGGTTCTTGGCGACTCATAGAACTACCATTTTGATTGTCTTGGATAAGCTCTGCAAGAATTCTATGGATGAACAGGAAGAAATTTGTCCTTTTCCTTTACTATCTCCCAAACATACAGTTTCTCTCTCTGTGCTGAGCTGCCTGCAGCTGGGTGTGATGTGGCAAAAGAACCACTGTGTCCACCACCACTGAGATCATGCTTGCTCAGATCTGAAGCCCACACAACACTGGATCTCACCCTAGGCCCATTGTAACCACTACTGTGCTACCACCAATGTTTACTCAAGGACCTTGGGCTCTAAAATCAACCAGTGGCAAAACCAACCAGACTTGTGTCCTGCCTTTACTGTGACAAGTGCCCCGACCCCTGAGTGAGTCCAGAGATGCTGTCTGGGAGCCAGGGCCTAGAGTCAGAAAACTTAAAATCTACCTCGTGCTCTATTCTACTGCAGCTGAGCTGGCACCCAAACCATAAGACAAAGTCCTTCCCACTCTTCTATCCTCTTGCCCCAGGCAGATGAGTCTCTCCCCACTTCCACAGACCCACAGATAATACTGTCAGGCTATAATCGATGTTCACCTAAGGCCTGAGGGTTCTTCAGTCAGATTCTGGTGAATGCTGCCAGTCCTAAGACTCACCCTGCAGGGCAGTGGACTCCCCTCTGGCTCCTGTTAGGTCCAGAAATATTGTCGAAGAGCCACGGCCTGGAAATGGGGACCCAAGAGCCTGCTTGGTGCTCTACCCCACTGTGGCTAAGGTGGTACCTAAGCTGTCATTCAAAGTCCCCTTCACTTTTCCTCTACTTTTTTCAAGCAGAAGAAGTCTCTCCTTGTAGCCATCAGTTGTGAAAGTGCTAAGTCACACTTGAAGCCAGCATATCTCAGAGTCTCCCTCAAGGCCCATGGAGTTTACTACCTGGTTACCACTGCTGATTATTCAGGGTCAAAAGGCCCTTTACTCAGCAGGTGATGATCCCTGCCAGGGGTGGGTCCCTTCCTTCTAGGCAGCAGGTTGCCTTCTGGCCTAGGATGTGTCAGAAGTATCATCCAGAAGCTAGGGCCTGGAATGGGGACCTACCTCATAATTATCACTCATGCCTTATCTTACTGAGTATCTGAGCCGGTATCTAAGTTGCAAGACACAGTCCTTTTTGTTCTTCCCTCTCCTCTTATTAAGCTGAAGGAAGGAGTCTCTTTTGGAGCTGTAAGCTGTGCTGCCTGGGGTTAGAGGAGGAGTAGAACAAACACTCCCTTAGCTGCCCTGGCTGCTGTTTCACGCAATTGCATATTCCTGAAGTCCACTAGCTCTGAACCCAGCATAGAACTAGGACTTGCCAAAAAGTTGCGGTTCTTGTGTCTTGGACTGTTTTTTAAAGTTTATTTAGGACCCCAGAGCACTTTAGCTCACAGTACTAAGACTTGCAGAAACTCAACTTCTGACCACCGGGATGGGCGATTCCACTCTGGCTAGGGGTCACATAAATGCTCATTTTGTGAGCCTTAGCTGAGTTCTACCCAGTATTTGCAGCACTGAGTTCAATGCAAAGTCTCACAATTGCTGCAGTTTTTCTCCTCCAATACACAGACTCTCCATGTCATTTGGAAGGTTCAAGGGAGAGATGTAACATAGGCAATTCAAGTCTGTCTTTCCTCCCTATTCAGTGCCTCTTTCAGCAATATAAAGTTAAAACCAGATGCTGTGGTCATCTACCTGATTTTTGGTTCTTATGAAAGTGCTTTTGATGTGTAAAGAGTTAAGTTTGGTGTTCCTGTGGGGAAGGATGGTCTGTGGAGGCCTCTATTTAGGCATCTTGCTCTGCCCTCTCCTGGAAGGTTTCCAATTATTACTTCAATGTCTTTGTTAGTTTTTGGTCTGTTCAGACTTTTTATTTCTTTTTTATTCAACCTCGATAGGTTGTAGTATTCTAGGAATTTATCCATTCCCTCTAAGTTAATCCAATTTTTGGCATGTAATTGTTTATAATAGTCCATTACAATCCCCTGTTTTAATTACTGAAGCATCGGTTGTAATGTCTCCATTCTCATTTTTGATTTTATATATTTAGGTCTTCTCTCTTTTGTTTTCTTAGTCTAGCTGAGGGTTTGTAAATTCTTTGTAATTTCTTCATTCTTTTCAAAAAACTACCTTAGTTCCATTTATTTTCTTTCTGTGTTTTCTATTCTCTATTTGATTTATTTCTGCTTTGGTTTTTATTTATTTATTTTTCCTGCTAAATTTAGATCGAGTTTTTTTAACTCCTTGAAGTATAATGTCAGGCTATTTGTTTGAGATCTTTCTTCTTTTTATTTATTTATTTTTTTAAATTATATTCTAAGTTCTAGGGTACATCTTTCTTCTTTTGAAAGAAAAGGTACTGAAAGTTGCTTATGTTTGGATAAAGAAATACTATCAAAGTGTCAAAAATGTGAAGTATTTATGGCACTAATAATAATCCATAGTGGAGAAAAATCAAATTTAAAAAAGGAAAAAATAATATTCTAAAATGTTCACAGAAAACAAAACAAAACAAATACACAAACTAGGTAAATGCTTTCTAAAAAAGTATTTTGAACCTACAACACTACACCCAACCAAACCATGGATTAATTCTATGTAAATAACGAAAGTTTCAAAATGTGCAGGGACTCAGGA
This sequence comes from Theropithecus gelada, assembly GCF_003255815.1. Taxonomy (NCBI): domain Eukaryota; kingdom Metazoa; phylum Chordata; class Mammalia; order Primates; family Cercopithecidae; genus Theropithecus; species Theropithecus gelada. Next base: position 25,457,506 of record NC_037685.1, on the reverse strand, counting down.
CTTCCATGTAATACACATGGAAGTTATATTTGTATATTTTTTGAGCATCACCAACCTATCACAAGTAAAGAGGTCTCTGATTAAAAAAAAAAAAATGCAATGACGAATGCTGTAAATAACAGCTCTATAACAAATCTAGAAAACATTTGACCCTGTTAACATTATTGTGTCTAAGGTTGGCTCCATTTTTAAAGTTTTCATTTGATAATGTAGCATTAGTTGGTGATACATAGAAATTTAAACTTGTACTGGCTGCAAGAAGCATGTTAGTTAATTTGGATCTTTAGGAGGGAAGAGGGAAGACAAAGCCTGCACAATGAAGACCTTTTCCCAATATGAAAAATGGCAAAAGGACATACTGTGTTTTGTACCATAAAAAATTACAGTATTTTATGGTATATGATTATATATATAATATATAGGTATTCCTTAGAATTCCCTAGACTTTACATACATGTTTTAGGACATATTTTATATATATACACACACACACATATGTATACATACATATATATACACACACACGTATACATACATATATATACACACACGCATATATTCTTGGGCACCTAAATATACATTTCCCTAAAATGTAGTGATTTGGCATACTTGCCTATTTATAAGAAAGAAAAAGGTAATTATACACACACACACAGAAACACACACACACACACACACAGAGCCCTGCATTGCTTAATGTTTGGAATACCTTCTGAGAAATGCATCACTAAGCGATTCTGTTATCATTCAAATGTGTACAATTCTATATTTTTATTTTTTACTTTTTAAACCTTTTGCTTAAAAACTTCAGGCATGAACACACATGTTAACTTAGTCCTACACGGTGTCAGGATCATCAATATCACCCTCTTCCCCCTCCACCTCTTACTCTACTGGGAGGTATTCAGGAGCCATCACACACATGGGGGTGATATCTCCTATGATAACAATACCTACTTCTGAAATACAGTTTGAAACACCTGCCTGGGGAAGTTTTACAGTAATTTTTATATATCTAAAGAAAAGTACATTCTGAAATAACAACGAACAGTATACCATAAAAAGTACATAAACCAGTAATATAGTCATTTATTAACATTACCAAGTATTATGTACTGTACATAATTGTAAGTGCTCTACTTTTATGTGACTGGCATTGCAGGATAACATATTGTGAAGATGTTACCATTGTTCAAAGTATATTCTTCAGTTTATAAATGCCTTTAGCTGCAAGATCCCTAAATGACCACTGGTCTGATTTATCTCACTTTAATAGAAATGAACTTATATTTATTTAGTTTCATTATTTAATAAGAATTGAATTTAAAACTATGCACTAGTTTTACCAATCTCTTTTTACTCAGTGCAGTTATTTTGAAATTTATTTATGTTGTTAAATGTAACAACATTTTATTCTTTTTGGTAATGAGTAGTACTCAATGACAGTACAAAGTCACCTATGGATGAATGCTTCAGTTGTTTCCAGTTTATGGCTATAAAAATAAAGCTCTATGAACATTTATGTTTATGTCTTTGTGTAAAAATGTGTTTTGATTATTCTATTACACAACTAGTACTGCAATGAATGGGTTACATGGCAGGTATATTTTTAACATCTCAAGAAGCTGCCAGATTCTTATGCAAAATGTTTGTGCCTATTTAAATTTCCAGCAGCAGTGCATAAGAGTCCCAGTTAACTCACTTCCTTACTGACACTAGGTACGTTCAATCTTTGAGTTACCCTATCAAATACATAGTCATATTCTATTGTTAATTTTCATTTCTCTGATACTAACATAGAGCATATATCTCTTTGGTTGAGCTATTTAAATCATTTGCTTTAATTTTAATTGTGTAGTTTGTCTCCTATTTGTGTGCTGTAAGTATTCTTTATATATTTTCCTTGCAATTTCTTGGCAAGGTAGCCACTTTAAAATTTTGTCTATGAACTCATGATATCCCTTTTCATTTTCTTAGCAATGGATATTGAATGTCAAATATTTTTGTATTTTATAAAGTCCGAGGCTTTTTTTCTTATATTGTTCATGTGTATCATTCTATTAGGATATCATTGCCTCACACAGGGTAACCAAGATTGTGTCTTATAATCTTATTTCCTGGAAGTTTAATAGCTGGCTTTCTTTCGTCTAGGCCAGAGGTTCTCAATCTCAGCACAATTGATATTTTGGGCTGGGTAATTCTTTGTAATGGAAATCTTTCCTATTCATTGTATGCTTCATAGCTCTAACTTTAACCACTAAATGGTAGTAGCAACCACTCTGATATAGTTTGGATGTGTGCCCCCATCTAAATATCATGTTGAAATGTAACCCTCAGTGTTGGAGGTGGGGCCTGGTGGGAGGTGATTGGATCATGGAGGCAGATTTCTTATGAATGGTTTAACACAATCTCTTTGGTGCTGTCCTTGCCTTAGTGAGTTCTCCTGAGATCTGGTCCTTTAAAAGTATGTGGTACCTCTTGCTCCTGCTCTGGCCATGTGACGTGCCTGCTCCTATTTACCTTCTGCAGTGATTGTAAGTTATTTGTGGCCTCTCCAGAAACTTAGCAGGTGCCAACATCATGCTTCCTGTGCAGCCTGTAGAACCATAAGCCAATTAGACCTCTTTATAAATTACTCAGTCTCAGGTATTTGTTTATGGCAATGCAAAAATGGACTAATACACCCTCCCAATTTTGACAACCAAAATATGTTTCCAGACATGGTCAAATGTCCCCTGGGAATAGGGAGAGGGGTGGAAAAATTTACCTCAGGTGAGAATAGTAACTATTGATGAAAGCCTCTGATTCAATGTATGCTAATTTTAAGGTGTGGAGTGAAGAGGCAAAGGTACTTGTTTTCGCATATGGTTATGCCATTGGCCCAACACCATTTCTTGAAAACAGTATCCTTTTTCCGTGGAATTACCTTGTAATCTTCATTTAATAATAGTTAATTATATATGGAGCCTATTTATGAAATCTATTTTGTTTTGGTACTAACTGCAACTTTATTATGAACCTTAATATCAGATAATAAAATCAATGGAATATTTTTTCTTTATTTTCAAGCTTGTGTTGGCTATTGTAGGTGATAGAAATTTCTATAATCATTTTGCAATCACCTTGAAAAGTTTTATAGAACTGCCTGCTGAGAATTTGATTAGAAGTGCTTTTCATTAGGGGGAATTAATATTTTACCAATTTTTAGTCTTCCCATTAAATGCACATAGTTTATATCTTATTTATTGAGGTCTTCTTTAATTTTTCTCACTGATATTTTTAGTTTTCAAAGTACAATTCTTGAGCATATTTTGTTGTTTATTTCATGTATTATTCTACTGTAACTTTCACTGTTTTCTAAATTTTAATTTATGATAGTTTTTGTGGCAAGAACAAAGGAATCTAGTGGCCCTCCATATCCACAGCTTCCACATATGCAGCTACAACCAACCACAGATAAAAAATACATTTTAAAAATCCAATAAAAGTAACAGCAGTGAAAATAATACAAATAAATATTATAAAATGTATAAACTGTAAAACTATATGTAAAAACTATTTCCATAGCATTTATATTTTTAGGTGGTATAAGTAATCTAGAGATAATCTAAAGTATATAGGAAGATATGTGTAGGTTATATGCAAATATTACATGATTTTATGTAAGGGACTTAAGCATTCATAAATTTTGGTGTCCGTTGGGGATCCTGAAAAACATTCTTCACAGATACTAAAGGAAGACTGAGGATTTATTTACCTTTTATTCTCTAACCTTGCCAATCTTATAGATTTGGCTGAATTTTTATTTATATTTACACCTATATTTTTCTACATAGATGATGATGCAATTTGTAAATAATGTGTCTTTTACTTTTCTCGTTCTAACTTGAATATCTTTTTATTTAACTTTTGTCATATGATATGGTTGTAGGAACTCAAGTACAGTATTGAAAAGCCATGTCTACAATACTTTTTCTCTAACCTAGGGAAAAACATTCAATTTTTCACAAGTAACTATATTATATAACTATATTAAAATGTTATTACGTAAAGGAACTTCATAGAATCTCTTTATCAGGGTGAGAAAGTTCTTTTCTATTCTTTTCTTGCTGAGAATTTTTATCAGAAATGAATGTTGAAGTTTTAAAAGGTTTTCCCTACATTACATATAAGTCATTGTAATTGTTATTCTTAGTTTATATGATGAGATTCATTAAATTTCTTTCTTAAGCTAAAATTTATATAACATAAAAATAATTGTTTTAAAGCTAATTCAGTGTTGGTTAATTTTGAACATTAAGCTAACTTTGCATTATTGGGATAAAGCACACTTTTAAAAATATATTATTTGTTTAATATAACGTAGGACTTTATGTGCTAAAATGTTGTTTATAAGTTTTGCAAGAACAGTTAAGAGAGGTATTTGTCTATATTTTTTCTTTTTTTAAATTTATTTTTTCCAACCACCTGAAGCTTATTGATATTTTTATTTTCTTATGTCATTGTTAAGTTTTACTATCAGTGACTTCTGGCCTCAGGAAATGCATTTGAAAGAATTTATTTTAATTCTATTTTCTGGATTAATATTTATAGACTTGATTTTTTTTTTTTTTTTTGAGATAGGGTCTCGCTCTATCACTCAGGCTGGAGTGCAGTGGTGCAATATCTGCTCGCTGTAGCCTCTTCCTCCTGGGTTCAAGTGATTCTCCTGCCTCAGCCGCCTGAGTAGCTGGGACTACAGGCGTACATCACCACGCCCTGCTAATTTTTGTACTTTTAGTAGAGATGGGGTTTTATCATGTTGGCCAGGATGATCTCGATCTCCTGACCTCATGATCCACCCACCTTGGCCTCCTAAAGTGCTGGGATTATAGGTGTGAGCCACCATGCCCAGCCTAGACTTGATTTTTTTAATCCAGATATGTTTTATAAAATTTGTTATTGAAACCATCTGTGTCTGTAGTTTTCTTCTTGAAAGGTTTTTAATTACAAGTCAATCTTTTGATGAGATATAAGACTATTTAGATTGCCTAATTTTCCTCTTCTTAGTAATTTGTACCTTTTAAGTAATTTATTACATTTAATTTCACTGAATTTATGTACTTATTTATTTATTTATTTGGACATTATTATATCATAAACATTATTATTTATGTTGCCCTGTTTGTCTTGAACTCTTGGGCTCAGGCAATCCTCCCATCTCAGCATTCCAAATGGTTGAAACTACAGGCATGTGCCACTACACCTGGCTTTATTTTATTGAATTCAAATTCATTGACATAAAGTTTCATGGTGTTTTCTTATAATTCATTCAAAATGCCTGAGATTGGGTAATATATAATGAATAGAAATTTATTAGCTAGTGGTTTTGTAGGCTAAGTCCAATATTAAAGTACCAACATCTAATGAGGGCATTCTTTCCACTTCATAACATGGTAGAAGGGCAGAGAGAGAGCAAGAGACTAGGAAACTACTTCTGCAATAATAAACTAACTTACATGACAATGACATAATTCATTCATGAAGGCACTACCCTCATGGCCTAATCAGCTCTTAATAGTCCCAGTCTCTTCATAATGTTACAATAGCAATTACATTTCACAGGAGTTAAGGAAAGGACATATATTCAAGCCATAGCATCACACCCTTGTCTCACCAAATGCATTTCCTTCTCACACACAAAATACATTAATAAAATAAAGTCTTAACTCACTCACAAAATAGTCTTAAGTCATTCCTGCCCCAACTCAAAAATCCAAAGTCCAGAATCTCATCTAAATCAGATATGGGTAAGACTCAAGACATGATTTATTCTGGGGCAAATTCCTCAAATTCCTCTCCAGCTGTGAGCCTATAAGATGAAACAAGTTACCAGCTTCCAAAATACAACCATGAGACAGGCATAGGACAGACATTCTCATTCCAAAAGGGAGAAATAAGCAAGAGAGAAAAAAAGAAGTAACTGGTCCCATGTAAGTCCAAAGCCCAAAAGAGTGAACAACATTAAATTTTTGGTCTCCAGAGTAATAATCTTCATTGATGCCATGTGTTACCTTCTACACACACTAGGGTTAGATTTGAAACCCCCAAGGCCTCTGATAGATCAGTCCCCATGGCTTGGCTGGATTCAGCCCATGCAGTAGCTCTCATGGGTTGGAGTCTTCTTCCTGCAGCTTTCACACAGTTTAGCTACATGCTGGTAGCTCTACAGGGTCCTGGCAGTAGCCTCACCCCTAGGGCTCCATTTGTTATTCCCCTAGTGGGAACTTTCTGTGGTGGTTCCACCCCCATCACAGATTTCTGTCTGGACCCCCAGGCTGTATGATATGTCTTCTGAAAACTAACTGGAGGGGATGGTGGTTCCATAGCCTGTACACTACACCTGCAGAAATAACACCACGTGTACACCACCAAGATTTACCAGTTGCACCCTCTGAAGAGTTGAAATAGTATCTCTTTGGTGCTCTGTTCACTACCTGGGTCCAATATACCCACAAAACAATCTTGCACATGTACCCCTTGTATCTGAAGTAAAAGCTAACTTTTTAAAAAAATTGTCATTCTTTGTCACTAGTAATAGCTATTAATGTAAAACTTTCCTTGTCAAGTATTTCACTGTCACTTGCTAGTTTTAATGTTTGCAGGAAATATATTTTTCTTCATTTTTTTAACTTTTGAAGCTAATTTGTATTTTTATATATTAGTGTTAATTTTAATGACAGGTGCAATTAGGTGATTTTTAATTTTTTTAATTTTTAATTTTTGTACATAGAAGGTGTATATATTTATGGGATGTATGAGATATTTTGATACAAGCATATACTGTGTAATGATCACATCAGGAAAAATGGGATATCCATCTGCTCAAGCATTTTTCCTTTGTGTTACAATCTAATTATACTATTTTAGATATTTTATACTGTACAATTAAATTATTGACTATGGTCACCCTGTTGTATCCAATATTATATCTTATTTATTCTAACTACTTTTTATACCCATTAACCATCCCCATTTCATTCTGCCACCTCCCCACTACTCTTCCCTACCTTTTTTTTCCGCCCTTTTTTAACCCAACTTAACAACCTATACTTCCTAACTTAAGTCATTTAGAGTACTTACAGTTAATATGACTATTAACTTCATAGAATTTCAATATACTACATTGTCATTTGTGTTTCATTAGTCTAACATGTTATTTAATGTTTTTCCTCATTAATTATTTTTTGTTTATATTTAGTCTGTTTTTATTTTATTCTGTCTCCTGTTTTTACGTATTACTAGCAACTGTTTTTCTTTTCTTTTCTTTTTTCTTTTGTCCTTTGGGTGTTTTTTTGTTATTGTTTGCTCCCCAGTTCATAGTATATATCCTTACCTAAACTCAGTCTACCTTTAAGTGATATCATACCACTTCACATAGATTATAAGAACATTAAAACACAATATATCCACATTTTTCCTTGAAGGCTTTGTGTTACATTTTTAGTTATTTTACTTGGAAATATAAATTACACAATACATTGTTATTATTTTTTCTTTAGATAGTTATATCAACAGGTTTTAAAATTGGAAATATGCTATTTTATGTATACTCACATATTTACCATTTTAAGTGCATTTTACTATTCTTGTAAATCTAAATTGGCATCTGATATCATTTTCTTCCTTTTATATGTTTATATTTTTGAGACAGAGTCTTGCTCCGAGGCCCAGACTGGAGTGCAGTGGCACAACCATGGCTCACTGCAGCCTCAACCTCCCAGGCTCATGTGATCGTACCACCTCAGCTTCCCAAGTAGCTGGGACTACAGGTGAGTGCCACCACATCCAGCTTATTTTTAATTTTTATTTAATAGAGACAGGGTCCCACTGTGTTGCCCAGGCTGGTCTCAAACTCCTGGGCTCATGTAATCCTTCCACCTTTGCCTCCCAAAGTTCTGGGATTACAGGCATGAGCCACTGGGCCTGGACCTATATTATTTTCTTATGCCTGAGTTGTTGTGTTGCTGTTTTTAATATATCTTATAGTGGTGGCCTGCAAGAGAAGGACTTTTTTTCTATTTTTATGTATGAAAAATACCTTTATTTAGCTTTCATTATTAAGAAATACTTTCCTGAACATTGAAGTCAAGCTTTACGGTTTTTGTTTGTTTTTTTTGTACTTTGAACATGCCATTCTATTCTATGATTTTGCATTGTTTTGGACAAGAAGGATGACCTAATTTTTGTATTTATTTATCTCTGAGTAGTTACATTTTGGTTTTTTTTCAGATTTTTATTACTGGTTTTCAACAATGCGATTATGTTGTGTGTTAAAGTTTTCCTTTTTTTGGATGTGTTTAAATAGGGTTGATTAACTTTCTTTGTATTTGATTTATCCTTTTCAACAAATTGAGAAATTTTTGATCTACTATTTCTTAAATCTGATGATGTCTATCTTCTATTTGTTTTCATTCTTTTTGCAATTCACGTCAATCGGGTAGTACAGTAAGTAGTATACTGTATTTTGCTTTTATCACTCAGTATAAATTTTATCATTTTTATGAGCATGTATAATTTCATTGTTAGTGCTAATACTTCATTACATTATATAATAGGTTTGATACATGATTTAAAACACTCTTCCAATACTCATATCTGCAGAGTTAAGAATGTAAAATGAAACTGCTTTTATTTTTGGATACTTTTTTAAAATGACACTTACTCTTTGGCTGCTTTTTTCAAAATTCACAGAATAGGAAACAAACTTTCCCTAATCATAATCATCAAATTGTTCTACATCAATATTAAGTGGTGATATAATATTTCGTCATTCATTCATTTTGCAACAACTTTTAAAAATTCAACTAATATACACATATTTTCCCCAAAGAGAGTAGAAAGGCCACTTAAATATCATAAGACTAAGCAAGGAGTTTGCATAGGAAAGTAAATATTTTTGTGTGACAAAAATTTCACTTTTTAAATCCTTTGGCTCTCTCAAAAAGGCAACCGTTTTATTAATTTACAAAGGATAAAACTATTTTATGCCAAGATATTTGTATCTTAGAATTGCTAACTCCTCTCACTTAAAAGCAGTGACAACATCAATTACAACACAAATAATAAAACCAAACTGGTAAAAACTATGTACAATAGTTGTGCAAAGAGCTTTCTGACACATCTTGTTTTGAAAGATTTGTATAGTGTGTAGAATATATAAACATTCTCACTCTAGGTTCATCAGGAAACACAGACATTAACCTTGCACATCTCCAATTTTCAAAAGTCACTAAAGTGACTATTCAATATATTCCAAATGAATGAAAGTACTTTTATTTTAAAATTATTAATAATATTTTAAGAATTTCTGGCTGCACATTGTGGCTCACGCCCAATCCCAGCACTTTGGGAGGTTGAGGTGGGCGAATCACTTGAGGCCAGGAGCTCAGGAACTCGAGACCAGCCTGAACAACCTGGTGAAACCGGGTCGTTACTGAAAATACAAAAATTAGCTGGGCATGGTGGCGCCCGCCTACTTGAAAGACCGAGGCACAGTAATTGCGTGAACCCGGGAGGCAGAGGTTTGAGTGAGCCGAGATTGCTGCAGGCACTCCAGCCTGGGCGACAGAGGGAGACTTTGTCTCAAGTAATAATGATAATAATTTAAGAATATCTATAATAATAATAATTTAAGAATATCTATAAGCAAAATCACAATTTAGTGTTGAATGTGGTATTATTTTAATTATTAAAATTAAATGCTACCATGCAGAATAAATCATCTTTAATGCACAAAAATTTGTATGATTTTAGAAATGGGCCAATATATTGATTTTGAAACATAAATACATCAATATAAAGTATATAAGAGCTCAGGTATTTTCTATAAATTTCCTGTGAATACTGCACTTAAAATGGCTACTTTGAATGGAGAAGTTTAGATAGAGATGTTTCCAATATCCCATTATAATCTACAAACAATATTCTGTGCCCAAAATTGTACAGATATCTAATAATCCAGAACACTTTTTACTTAACAATGCAGAATATTCAATGAGAAATTATTTACCACCAAAGAAAAAACTAATTAAAAGCCACTAACTGTATTATTCTTTTATTAATAATTGATTTTTCTAGAGGTGTGTTGTCTACTATGGTAACCACTAGTACATGATAGTACATGATTGTTTATATTAAAATTAATTATTACCTTTCAAGTTTTGAATCAAATCATCTACATTTCAAGTGCTCAGTCACTTGAAATGTGTCTAGTGACTCACTCACTGGACAGCATAGTGGAACATTTCCATTAGCTCTGAATGCTCATTCAACAGCCCTGGTTGAGGGGTTATTTTTGAACCTTCATATCGAAATTCCAAAGGGCCTGCAGTGACATATTGTCTGTCCAATTATTAGCTGTGTGAGTTTGAATAATCACTTAAGTTTCTCTGTTTCAGTTTTCCTTTCTATAAAATAACCCTGTTGATATTACTTATCACATACAGTTAAGATGTAATGGATGAAGTAATGAAATAAAGTGTTCAGGAAAGTTCCAGGTGTGTTTTATGCTATATGTTACTGCTATTGTGGAAATAAAATAGTAATTATTATGCAAATGAAAAACACTGGAATATTTCAATTGTATCTTGATTGCTACAGCTCCTAAATCTCCCTTATCTCTCTGTTACATTTCTATCCCCAGTGAAAATTATTTCTCTTACACTGCCTCCTAACACAACTGCTAAACTTACTGATCATTTTGATTTCCTTAAATGCCCCCCCACCCACCACACACACACACACACAACAATGGGAGTAAGACTAGTGTCCAACTTTTATTAATTCATTGGTCTGTCGTTTTACTGCACCTGCTCTTTCAAGACACTGGGCGCATATGAACCACTACAAGCTCCACAGCTTGGCTAAGCCTATAATTTATCTTCCAAACTGAGACACTTGCAAGAGTTAAAGTGGGTACAATTAGAAATTGTTTTGTAATATGACATTGAAATGGAGAGCATCCTAGGCAATGTAGTAAATTAGGGTCATTCCACCGAAAGCCTTTCTAACTCCAGAAGAGGCAGAATCAAAGCCCATTTCATTGATATCCAAAAAGAACCTGAAATCTATGACCTATAGGATCCATTACTTTGCCCTAAGTAAAATTCTTGGTGTATTACTTGGCGCTACATCCCTAGACACTGGTGCTGCCTCTTTCTCATTTGGCTGTGACATTTACCAAAAAGCACTGTAAGGACAGGTAGTATTCATGGAATGAAGTTGTTATTCATTTTCTCTCCCGCTTTCCTCTTTTTTCAATTTGTTATATATTTTCCACTTCAAATGTCCTTTGTATTGTAGTGAAGTGAAAAATGTACAGCTCTTGACACTTTAATCATTATCAAAATATGCAGAAGGATTAAGTCCCTTATTCTATGTTATCCTCCAATTCACTGTTTATTCGATGATCCTCAGTAGCAGCCCAGTAAAGAGCTCCATAGTCTGCCTAGAAAATTATCTTCTTGATGCATCTTGATTTAAGAAAAGTGACTTCTTGGTGTTTGCTGCCTCACTCAGGAGCAAAACAGCATCTCTCACCACTGGTTATCCTATGGTCAGTTTCATGAATGTCAACACGTTCACATATTAAGAGGTTTGCATTCTCCTTCTTGCAGAATCTTCTGCCACACTGTAGCCTCTGGGTGTTTGTACATTTTAGCATTTCCTCGTGTTATGTTAGTTGCCTATCAATAACATTTTCTGTGGCTTTCCCCTTGATATAGCTGTATGAAGCTTTCTTAATCTTCACATCTACTTCTTATTGCTAATTTGAATTAGCCGTATATATCTGTTAATGTACACACCATGTCATACACCAGTATGTCCTGAAATGAGAGTCAGAGTATGTAACTTTGTGGTGATTTCTCTCTCAACTGGAGATTATTATGAATGTCAGATTACTTAAAAACCTGCTAACATGATGTGAATGGACATTAATCTTTATTAAAGCAATCTTTTTATAATAATTTCTCAAATTACTGAGTTGTTGAGTGTTATGCATGCACAGACATTTTTTCCCAGATAGGTAAAATAGATTTTAGATTGTATCTTAACCAATATTTGTCTCTTCCAGTATAGACAAATTCTTGTGTTACAGATTAGATTCATACTATGCAATTTTATAAAATTGTGGGTTTTTTCACTTTTATATTATTATATGTCCTGTTCCAAATTATCTTCCATTAGTAATGTAACAGATTTTAAGGAATCTTCATTTCATTTTAAATAATATCATCACTACCATAATGACAACTAGACAAAGATATGCAAAAATATCTGGAATCACATTTTAAAAAATTTTACAGTGTATAAATGTCTTTTAGAAGGTAGTTATTGAATGCATACTATGTGTTTAACAGTGTGCTGTGCTTTATCTAGCATATATACTTGAAAATACTCAATATTCATAATTGTGATAAGTAGATAACTAATCTTCACTCGTAGTTTTATTCCTTCATAATCATGAATGCAACCTGTGAGGTCATATTTACGTTACTTCTGATTGCTAATGTTTAAACTGTGCTAAAGCTAGGTTCTATTTTTGTTTGACATCAATATATGAAGTTAAAATTTTTTCAATGATTTTGATAAATGATAATGATTCCACGGATGTGCAGATGTCCTAATATGCTTCAATTTTATGGTGTATTACATCATGTAGCTGTAAGGGTTAGGGTTAGAGTTAGGGTAGATTGTGTATATGTATGTGAATAATAAAAACAAATGAAGGACAACTATTTTAATGGTATACAAGTCCTTGCTTATATTAATATCAGCAAGGATTGTGCAAGGGGGTGATAAGAACTCCTATGTGGAATTATTTAAGAATAGATATTACTGCTATATGCTAACAAACATCTTGATTTGTTTTTTCTTCACTGTCTTTTACAACATTTTTTCCTGGTCCAGCATACTGCTGGAGCTTAACAGGCAGAATTATAAACTATTTTGCCTTTGTATATATTCATTTAACATCCTGCCATTTTCATAAATTTTTCAAATTACTTAAACACAAAGACTGCATGCTTTTCAAGAATAGATCTATAATATATATGAGATAATGGACATATTTAAAATGCAATCTCAAATTACATGAAAGTTCTGGCACCATGTGGCTTTTGGTATGAACTTAATCATTTGACATATTGTCTATTTCCAGGAAATATGCTGGAATTTAGGCCGAGATGACCGGGCATTATACCAAAGCAGTTGGGCAAGAGCTGAAGCTTGTGTTCGAGGCAACAACATTTGACATGAATTGAATTAAGTATTTTATTTGTTTTGTTTTTGTAGTTTCGATAATTTATAGACTAATTTCCAAAGTCCCTCAACTTTTCCCACTCAAAAATACCATATTATCTCTTTTCTGGAATCAATTGTAAAAACAAGAGCAAAATCACCAACTAAACATATTGTATTAATTTAGCCATGCACTTAATGTGATATTAAATTTTCCCCTGGAAATTTTATAGCAACTATAAATAGTTTTCAATAATTTAATGTTTTAAATTCTGAAACTATAATGAGAGAGAGAGAAAAACAAACTTCAGCTGATTAATGGAGGCACTATCATGATAATAAGACTGATTGAATGAAAAGGTGAGAGTATGAAGCATTTATAGTGATTGGAAGAAAGAATGCTTGAATACAATGACTTAGCTACAAAATTAATGTTCAGTAGGACAGGAAAACTTTGGATTTAGGGATTTCCTTAGAGACAAAACTTAAGTGCAATTCTAGCTTACATAGTTCATTTGTATCTCCATCATATTTTTCCTAGTTAAGAGGCTTAATTACTGAAATGTAAAAATACCCTGATCAATAATAAGATATAAAAAAAACAAAACAAAACAGTGCACTGAAACCCCTGGACCAGAAAATGCTGAGCAGGGGTGGAGAGTGTGCATTACCATATAAGGCTTACCATGACACTGAAAAGGTGTACAGTAATTCCTTTGGTCTCCTTCACAATCATTGGATATTTTTTTAAACATATATGAAACCCTTATACTAACTATTCACTATTATGTGTTACAAAATTAAGGGAAGCTCTGTCATTTTGTTTTAGATAATTTAGTGTTCTTGTCATGTTTTTCAGACTGCTTCCCTTCATATCTTCTCAATGACTGATTTAATTTTATACTGGTGGAATGCAGGGTGGGGGATGGCTTCATTTTCATCCTGGAAAAAAAGGCAAACCCTCTGCTTCTTATCATCTATCTACTTTAAAGGTCTTCTGTAGAATCATACTTTATCCAAGTCCTTGTTTGTACTTTCTTGCTCATGTGTGCTTTTTTGGTGTTTGCTGCAGGTTTTCATTTCAGAATAAGTTTACTCTATACCTCTGTGTGTAAACACAGCAGGCATGACACCTGTTCTAACCTCCTACTACCACATCCTACATTCTCTGTGTGTGGAAGTCACCCCATTTGCCTGGACCTCTGTACAGAAACCCAGCATACCACCCTTTCTACTCAAAGGCTGAATACCATGCTGTTAACTGAAAGATTCCTCAGTGAGGTTTGTCACCTCTGAGCTTCACCCACAAAGCAAAGTGCACACTGATCTGTCCTGGAGTTTCCAAATGTTATGAGAATTTTATTATCCCACTTAAATATTTAGCTGAGACTTAAGCCATAGTAATATATCTCTCTTTAGGTTTCATTTATGCTTCTAAATTTTTTCCTTCACCAGAAAAATGTATATCATTGTAAAGGTGCTATATTTATCTTCCCAGTCTACTTTTATGGAATAACCTTGCTTATTCTTATGAAAAATAGCATTTTACATTTCAAAAATAGTTCTTGCTTTTCCAAAGTGTTGGCTTTCAAAAACCTATTTTAGAATACAGAGTTAAAAAATTTATTTCATTTTTTGTTATTTCTGGCTTTAAAAGTATTGTTCCATCATAAACAAAAGCCTTTGAAACACTGAAAAACAATGAAAATTTGGGGTGAGAGCCAATTAATATATTTTAATCACATTTCCCTATGTATTCTCCATAATTAGTTGTCTTAATTTTATGTATATTGTTAACATACAGTACAATAAATCACTCTTACATTTTTGACTGTTTAATATTATTGACTGAAGAAACCATATAGAATCAATAAAAACATTAAGAGGGAAATGTAACCCTACTTTACAAACCTTGGACTACTCAAAGTGAATGTAAAATATTAAGAAGTGTGGTAATCGTCTGTTTCTAAGGTAAGTGTTTTGGTATTTGATATTTTATGGTATACGTTTTTATACCATAAAATATATATACATATACGAACATATATATTTGACAGATTAAAGCACAAACATTTAAAATGGTAGTTCAAAAAAATGAAAATGAGTATTTTCTCCTGAAATGGCTTCAACTTAACACAGAATATTTTAATGATGCCTTTTAAAATCAAATTTATTTTGTATTATAATCAATGAGCTAAAAAAGGATTTCTGCTTACCAATGTAATTTTGAAACAGGATGGACACAAAGACATAACTTGAAAGGTAAAATATGAAAGTACAGAGACATAATTATATAACAGACTTTCAGAATGTATGAAATATACAGGTGGAAGTGATAGATGCAGGAAATCTATTACACTGCTTTCTGTATCAGCTATTCAATATCGGTTTAGTCTGAGAAAGGCCAATATTTATATGATACTTTGAAAACATAAAGCATATACAAATACAAGAAAATTATTATCCTTTTCTCTTAAATCCTGTCTTCCCTTTAATGAAACTTGGATGTAACAGCTCAAAGGCTTGAAGTTAACTTTTTCCTCTAAGAAAGAACAAACTGTTGTACAGGAGAAGTGCTGTACAGCAATAGCTAATGATGATAATATTACCATATGTAAAAGTGCAAACCCTGCTCTGTCTTCTAAAAGTTTTATGACATAGTGCTATTGAAATAGAACAGTTTTTGGAGAAACTCAGCCTCTTCTGGCTCCCCATTTGCAGCCCTGGTGAATCAGAATTCTGGGGTAGTTTCTGGCTGTCTGCATTCCAGTGGATGGTTAGATTCTCTTACTTGCCAAATTCTGGTGAGGTAGTACTATGTGACTAGCTCTGGCCTAAGAGTTGTTAGCAGAAAGGATGTGTACAATCTCCTGGTTACTAGAGTATTTAATTGAGGTGACAGAAGGAAAAACTGAGTGAGGGGCATATAGAAACTCTTTGTACTCTGCAACTTTTCTGTAAATCTAAAATTATTATTTAATAAGATTTTGTTGGGGCCAGGTGTGGTGGCTGACATCTGTAATCTCAGAACTTTTGGAGGCCGAGGAGGGCAGATCACCTAATGTCAGGAGTTTGAGACCAGCCTGGCCAACATGGTGAAACACCATCTCTACTAAAAATGCAAACATTAGCCAAGCATGGTGGCAGATGCCTGTAATCCCAGCGACTTGGGAGGCTGAGGCAGGAGAATCACTTGAACGCAGGAGGTGGAGGATGCAGTGAGCCAAGATCCTGTCACTGCACTCCAGCCTGGGCAACAGAGCAAGACTCTATTTCAAAAAAAAAAACAAAAAAAAGACGTCGTTAACTTTTAAAAGGTGCAAATCAAATCAAACAATATATTTTAAAAATAATTTATTGGCCAGGTATGGTGGCTCACATCTGTAATGCCAGTACTTTGGGGTTCTAGGGGGACGGATTGCCTGAGGTCAGGAGTTCGGACCAGCTTTCCCAATGCTGAAATCCCATCTCTACTAAAATTACAAAAAAAAAAAAAAAAAAATTAACCGAGAATGGTGGCAGGCACCTTAATCCCAGCTACTCGGGAGGCTGAGGCAGGGGTATTGCTTGAACCAGGGAGGCAGAGGTTGCAGTGAGCCGAGATCATGCCGCTGCACTCCAGCCTGGGCAACAGAGCGAGACTCCATCTCAAAAAACAATAATAATTTATCACAATGTTTAATATTTCAATATTGATATCAATAATTCATAATAATATAAATAAAAAGTGATCATAATGCAGAAAAAGCATTTGACAATATTGAAAATTTGTTTTTGATAAAAACTCTTAGCAACTTACGAATAAAAGAGAAATTTCTCAATCTCATAAAAAGGAATCTTGATCTTAAAGCTACCGTTATACTCAGTGGTTAAAGACGACTTTTCCTCTAGGGTAAGTAACATGCCAAGGGTGTTGATTCTCACTGTTTTTATGGTTGTTCCTAGCCAGTGTGATAAGGAAAAAAAAAAAGAAGAAGAAGAAGAAAATAAGCCATCCAGAAAAAATCAAAAGTGTTTTTATTTTCTATGAGCAGAAGTGTACTGCATCTACAGAAAAGCTGCTAGCACTTGTGAGTTTAACAAATGTGATAGAAATACTTTTGCATCATTTGTTATTCCAGCCATACCTTAGTGCTATGGTTTGCATATGGTTTATTTGGTCCCTCCAGGTCTCATGATGAAATTTAATTTTCAATGCTGGAGGTTGGGCCTAATGGGAGGTGTATGGATCGTGGAGGCAGATCTCTCATAAATGGTTTGGTGCCAGTCTTCTGGATATGAGTGAGTCCTCACTGTTAGTTCCCAAAAAAACTGGCTGTTGAAATGCACCTGATACCTCCTCTGCTCTCTCACTCCTTCTCTCACCATGTGAGTTTAACACACTGGATCCCCTTTACCATCTGCCTTGAGTGGAAGTAGCCTGAAGCCCTCACCAAACACAGATGCTGGCAACATGCTTCTTGTACAGCCTGCAGAAGCATGAGCCAAATAAACCTCTCTTCTTTATAACTTACTCAGTCTCAGATATTTACAACAACACAAAAAGACTAAGGTACCTAGTTTAAATTTTAAATGATACAATATTTTCTTATTTAGAAACTAGATCATGATTGCTATGCTAGTGTTTACCATCATCTGATTTATATTTCTCAGTCTCTGCGTCTTCTCCCTCCCAGTCATCCTCTCTTCACTGCTTCTCTACCTCTCTGATTTTTCTGTTTCATCTGTTCTTCATATGATCAATATTATCTTGTGACTTTTAAAACAAAAGAGAAACTCAGTTAAGAAAGATCAAGTTCAAGTGAATGAATGAGTGAATTTTTTGAACTTTTATTACAAAAGATTTAAAAAGTTTTAACTGTGAGGGATTTTCTAACCTTTTCTTATATAATTCAAACGACTTCTGAATTAAAAAGTTATAAAATATTTATTGCTGTTTTACTTTTTAATTTATTTGCATCTACTTTCCACATCAACCTTTATTATATATGTGTACCTTCATTTTATATATGCACTTTATTTTATATATACACAAATACCTTATATATATGTGTATATATATACACACATATGCACACACATATACCCATACATATGTATGTATAAAACAATTCGAGAATTTTAATTACAGGGATTTACTACGGATACGTTTTACGTAAGCTTTGAAATACTGTATTTGCATAGATTTGCTCACGTGAAAAAACTGCCCTAGGATGTTCAATTTCAAGAATTGTTATTAGGCAATGCTTTTATATTACTTGTTTAAAATGACAGGTGATAAATTTGTCACTTATGAGACAATAGAGCTTTTGGTTCATTTGGGACTTGTTTTGTTATTTTACAGTGGATATATACTAGGAGTGTTAATATAAGTTCAATGTGGAGATAGCACTTTGTAGAACCTTTACAGGGTCTCCAGAATGTAGTCTCTAAGAGTACGTGGACAGCACATTAATGGATTTTGTGATGCATTTATTACAAACAAGGTGTAGGAGAAGTCACAAATATTAAAGTCTAATTGTAATAGAAAAACATAAACATAAGAAAGTTCATACTTTCAGCGAGTTTATGTGATTTATGAAGTTTTTCACCTATAATGCTCTGATGTAATATGTTCTATATAAATTGATTTTCACTAAATAAAATTGGAACATTAGTTCTATGATTTCATATTACATAAAAAGAATTAAAAGAATGCATAAATCTTACCAAGGTCAATAAAAATAATACTATGGCTAGCTTATATAATGTTAGGCAGTTTATGTTCAAATTTGTTTCAAATAATGTCTATTCTTTCAAAGAGAAATTCGTATAAAGCACAATTAATTATTTCTGCTTCTCAACATATTGTTGTCATGCTTTAATTAGAGAATACTCTTTAATCATATAAAGCAATCTTTGTATTCATTCCTTGAACAGATTACAAATGGGTTGTGAGCATTCTAGGAGTCATTACTTCCAAATTGCAAAGAATCAAGCAGTGATTACCACGGTACAAAAGTGCTTGATAACACAATCAAGCATTTACATAATTCGTTCTGATCTCTTTATTCAGAAAGATGTAATGATAGCTTGCATTTAGGAAGATAAATTATAGAAAATTGTCTGCTTACAGCTTCATACATATTTTTTAAAAATATTCTCTTTTTCTATTAAGATAAGCTGTGCACACTGAAGGCCATTCTTCTGTCATAGACCTTCTTGATCTCCTCAGTGCCTGTATAGAAAAGTATCCTCATGAATAGACTTATGTGTAATTAATATATATGTGTATATACACACAAATGCAAGCTTTTTCATATTGAAATTAATCATTGATTACTTTTGAAAACTAAAATGAATGCAGTTTTCAAAACTAATTTTGTTTCTGTTTTCTTTAATTACTACTAAAATTTCTTTACAATCCTTCATGGAATCCGTAATAATTATTTTAATAAGATGTTGAAGTTCACATAATGCTATAAAGGGATGATCCTTTTTATTTTAATTTCAACTATGACATTAGAAGACTTCGATATTTTAAGTTGGCTGTTTCTTTTTTATTTAAATATAAAATATGAAATAAAATTAAATCTACAACTGCAAATTTGATCAATACAATCTCATATTATTTATTTATTTATTTTTTTGAGATGGAGTCTCACTTTGTCACCCAGGCTGGAGTCCAGTGGTGCAATCTTGGCTCACTGCAAGCTCTGCTTCTCGGGTTCATGCCATTCTCTTGCCTCAGCCTCCTGAGTAGCTGGGACTACAGGCGCCTGCTACCACGCCCGGCTAATTTTTTTTGTATTTTTAGTAGAGATGGGGTTTCACAGTGTTTGCCAGGATGGTCTCGATCTCCTGACCTCGTGATCCGCCCACCTCGACCTCCCAAAGTGCTGGGATTGCAGGCGTGAGCCACCGCTCCCGGCCCAATCTCACATTTATTAATAGAAGTAATGTTTTACAAAAATTAACACAATATTTTTATCATGGATATATATTAAATTTTAAATATCAGAAATGAAAATAATTTTAATCAATTATAAAAAACCTTGGTTATTAGTTTCTTATATATATGTATACTTACTGTTTAATCTACTCTTTTACATTCCCGGTATTTTGTAAAATAACAAATATAAAAACCTGGTTACAGATCAGGCTTGGTTAAATAACTAAAACAACAGCAATGACATTTTTTCTAATTTATTTTCTTCTTGAATCGAATTTAAAAAAGGAGATTGTCCTAAATATAGTGACTTTGAAAAGGTCCAAACCACCCTTAAACTTATTTCTGGTGACATCAGATCCTTTTCTGTTTTCTTTCTTTTGGTTAAAAGTACAGAATACCTTGACAACTTTTTATCAACCAGAAGACTGTTGATAGCTTTAGTTCATCCCATTCCCCTTATCCTCTCCTATGAACAATCACTTGACTTAATCTATTCTGTTTACTTTATGTCTTTTACCTTGTCTATTAAATTAACCAAATTCTATTACTCTTCTTAGTTGCCTGTGTCACAGGCATCCTGAAATCCTAGGGCATTCTACTAGAGATACATTTCCAAAGAAGCATTTTTATAAGACTCCCATGCATGAACATTTCAATAATGTTTCCTTGTTCTTGAAGTAAATTTTAATCTACTTATTGTGGCATACAACAACTTTATGACCAAAATCTTTTGTTTTTTTATTTTATATTTCACGTTATTTTCTGGTTCATCCTAATGTACCATGATATCAACTCTCTCTACTCCATACACTGGCTCTTCTACCTACAACATTTGTAACTCATTTTGTTTTACATAAATACAGGAAAGTTTCCCTTAGTTAACAGCTTTGACTTCAGATTCTCTGATAAATGTCAGCTCCTAACATTTAAAAGTAATGGTCAAAATCTTCATGAACTTTGAGTTCTCTACTTATAATTTTATTGAGAAATTATGTCATATGCTTACAATACTTGTTTTTAATTTTTTTCATAAATAGATTCTTATGTCCTCTACAGAATTATGAACCCCATAAACTAGCTTAAATAGTAGTTGGTTAAATGTTTAGGCAAGGAGTGAATGAGTCAAAGATAAAGAATTAATAAAACTGATACAATAGCTCTATAAACTGGTTTTGTTGTTGTTGTTGTTCATAAAAATGGGCCCTTCTGGTCTTAAAGGTTGAAACTTCCATTTGTTTTATCTGAGTTCTTCCCTCAGGAAAGAACCCCCGGGCTTCTCAAAAAGTACCAAATAACTAAAACTCACCAGATCCAGCCAGGGAAACACCAGGCCTCTAAGAACTGAAACTTAACCATATCATCACATCCAGACAATGAGACACCAGGCACCTCATTCATCATAAATGCTTCCTTACCCATTCCCAGTTCCTGTTTTCCCATACATAGTTACAATTGTTTCCCTGATAAGTAAACCCCTAATTTTAGTTGGTCAGTGATACGGATTTGAGACTCATCTTCCAACTCTTCAGTGGCACCACCTGGTTAAAACCTTTTCTCTTGGCAATACTTGTTGTCTCAATGATTGGCTTTCTGTGTGGGGAGCAGCAGGATCTAGATATAACCCCTGGTGTTTTGGTAACATTAGCTTATTCATGTGCCTTTTTTTCTTTCCTGAGTAATTAAATCTTAATGATAAAAGCCCTTAAAGTTTAGCATTGATATTCAAGTTTACAAAATGAGAAGAATATTCATTTTCTTCTTTGATCTATATTTTGACTGTGTTTACTTTTTCAGGCTAATTAACATATTGGATAGCTCATAGTGTAAGGCCAAAGAAACAAAACAGTTATTTTTATTCACGTGCTAATACAAGGGAAGAAAGTTAGTGAAATACAGGAGCAAAGAATGGAATTGTGAAGCCAGAAGAAAAAATATATGCTTATATTTGATGAGTGTTGTTATTTCTTCTGACTCTGACTCATTTCCAGAATAGAGATAATTTAGGTAAGGTCAGTATTTTAAACCTGTTCTACACTCTTCAGTCTTTTTCATCATTTTTGCATACTAAAGAATATATATTTAATGGGAAGATTTTATTTTATATATATATAGAGAGAATGTATATATAATGAATATATCATACAAATAAAGTATCTCATAGGCTTGTAAGTCACCTGTCTCAAATGAAATATATTTAAAGGGAAAATATTTTTCATGAAAGAAACTAATAATTATGTGATGGAATATATTACATGCAATCTTATTACAAAAATAACTACTAAACTTTTTTTTTTTGCTTATTTATCTTTCCATGCCTTATGCATTTTTTTAAATTAAGTATTTTGGGTTTTTCATTCCATGCCATTATATGAAAAAAAAAAAATTAAAGAAATGGCAAGCCACAAATATAGAAACAGAAGTGTGTACCAGTAAAAAAAAAAAAAAAAAAAAAAAGTACAAGGGACAGGAGATCAAAACAAATTTTTTTTTTTTTTTTTTTTTTTTTGAGACGGAGTCTTGCTCTGTCGCCCAGGCTGGAGTGCAGTGGCCGGATCTCAGCTCACTGCAAGCTCCGCCTCCTGGGTTTACGCCATTCTCCTGTCTCAGCCTCCCGAGTAGCTGGGACTACAGGCGCCCGCCACCTCGCCCGGCTAGTTTTTTGTATTTTTTAGTAGAGACGGGGTTTCACCATGTTAGCCAGGATGGTCTCGATCTCCTGACCTCGTGATCCGCCCGTCTCGGCTTCCCAAAGTGCTGGGATTACAGGCTTGAGCCACCGCGCCCGGCCAACAAATTTTTTTAAAAAAACTCAGAAAAATGGATAGAAATTAAAGACCATATGAAAGTGGTTATTGATAAATCATATTCTATTGGATTTTAATATATAAAATAATATTTTTTAAATATCTTTAAGAGAGGGATTGAGAAAAGGCTTAAAATAATACATTATCAAAAACATTTGCACAACTCATCATTTTTATTAGCTAAGAAAGCATTGTCATTCACTTTCAGAAAGTAGAAAGTAAAAAACAGGGAAAATATATATTGAACATAGCTGCTGCCTTCTCAGAGTTAACAATGCTATCATGAAGGCTAAGGCTTATGAACACATATTAATTGCGATAAAGCTAAGGATGCTCTGGCTAGCTTTAGATCCACTTCTCTATTAGCTTGTTGAACATCCACAGGTACAGTTTATCTTAGTTACTTGGTGTCTAACAGTAGAATTAAAACCCATTCAGCTCTAAACATCCATAATTCTATGTTTTCTTTAATTAGGATTTTTGCTTACTCTTTTTCTTCTTCATCTTTTTATTCAAAAAGGTAAGCCACTACTATAAGTAAGAGAATGTAAAATAAAAACTTCTATACTTAAAATCTACTTATTTTCAAAAATTATCTAATGTTATACTGTACTTTCTTTGTGTTTTTGCTTTATAGTAGTGTAGCATAGATTAATTTTTCTAATGTAAACTGTTTTGAAACCAAGAAATCCTGTCAAATAATTATAGGTATCTTTTCTCTTTAGTTTGATATTTTGTTTATTTCATTTTAATTGGAAAATAATAATTGTATATATTGTATAAAATTATGGTATACAATGTGGTTTTTTAAAATTACTTTAAGTTGACACATAGTAATTTTACATATTTATGGGCTACAATGTGATATTACGATAAATGTATATGATGTGTAATTATCCATTTAGGGTAATTACCCTGCCAATTTTTTCAAACACTTATTATTTCTTCATGCTGAAAACATTTAAAACTCTGGCTATTTGAAAATATTTAATAAAGCATTGTTAACTTTAGTCACCCAACAGACCCTACAGTGTATATAACACCAGAACTGATTTCTCCTGTCAAGCTGTAATTTTGTATTCATTAACCAACCTTTCCATATCTCTCCTGTCTCCTATATTACCCAGCCTCTAATAATAACCACTACTTTTACTCTTTACTACTATTAAATCAACTTTTTTTTTTTTTTTTTTTTTTTGCTTTCACATATGAGTGAAAACATGTAGTATTTATTTTTCTGTTCCTGGCTTATTTCACTTAGCATACTATTTTCTAGGCTCATCCATGTTTCTACAGTGACAGAATTTTATTTTTTTTTTATGACTGAAGAGTATTCTAATATGTATACATACCACATTTTAAAAATTCATTCATATATTAATGAACACTTAGATTTATTTCATCTCTTGGCTATTGTGAATTAAAAGCTTCTGCACGGCACAGCTATGAAACAATCAACAGAAAGAAGAGACAAATTGTAAAATGGAAGGAAATATTTGCAAACTATTCATTGTACCAGCAATTAATATCAGAATCGACAAGAAACTCAAACAATTCAATTTCAAAAAGAAATCCCATCAATAGAAACAATCTAATGAGTAAATGGGCAAATGATCTGAATTGAAATTTATCAAAAGTAGACATACAAATGGCTGCCAAAAAATGAAAAAATGTTCAATTTCACAATCATCAGGGAAATACAGGTCAAAAACACAATGAGACATAATTTCACCCCAGTTAAAGCGGCTAATACAAAAAAGACAAAAATTTTAAAACTCTGGCAAGGATATTGAGAAAGGGGAATTCTTACACCCTCTTGGTGGGAAAGTAAAGTGTCAGATTCACTGGAAAACAGGTTCCTCATAAAACTAAAAATAGAACTACCCCATCATCCAGCAATCCTCCTACTGGATTTATCAAAAGGAAGGGAAATCAGATTGTTGAAGAAATACCTTTCCTCTTATATTTTTAGGTTTATTACATCCATATTGTCAAAGCATGATGCCAATAACCTATTTAATTTATGAAGGGCAGATAATACAGGCAGAGATTATTTTAATAAACTATTTTAATGATGATAATAAATACCTTAACATTGTCTAATGTAGAATGTTCCAAAACATATGTATCATGTAAACATAATTTTCTAAATAAAATTTAGACTTTTAATTTTAAATTTAGAAAACATAATTTTCTAAATAAAATTTAGACTGACTTTTTTTTCAGATATCACACATTTCAGGAATGAAAATTTTGTATGCTTAAAAATATTTTCATTAATGGAAATTAGGAAAACACCTAAACCCAAATGTTCAAATTAATCTTTGACCATATATATGTATAAATACTTAGCTATTTATACATATAAATGTATAAGTTTATATATATATAAATTTATATATGATAAATCTTCATATAATTATAAGGTACTTATGTATCTATACCTACAAATATCTATATGCTTTATATAGTCATATATTTATATTTATACTTCATAAACACTTATTTTTATACATACGTATATATTTATAAATTTAATGTTAAGTATATAAAATATATATTATAAATATATAAAAATGAGGTAGGCAGATCACAAGGTCAGGAGATCGAGACCATCCTGGCTAACACAGTGAAACCCCATCTCTACTAAAAATACAAAAAATTAGCCGGGCGTGGTGGTGGGCACCTGCAGTCCCAGCTACTGGGGAGGCTGAGGCAGGAGAATGGCATGAACCTGGGAGGCGGAGCCTGTGGTGAGCAGAGATCGCACCACTGTACTCTAACGTGAGTGACAGAGAGAGACTCCATCTCTCTCTCTCTCTATATATATATATATATATAAAATATATAATTTAAAATGTTAAATTTGTTATTCAATTAAACTCTGTTAAATTTAACTTTTCTAATGTGTTTTGCTTTTCATATGAAAGAGTTTAATTGAGCAACAAATCAGGCAGCCCTCAGAGAAGAAATTCAGAGAGCTTTGTTGTGCAACATGGGCAGGCAGCATTTATGAACAGAAAATGGAAATGAAGTACAGAAACAGCTTGAATGGTCACAGTTTTGCATTTGCCTTATTTGAAGATGGTCAGATGAGTTGGTCACTTTTGATTGAAGCTTAGGTGGTCTGACTGACTGAGACTCATATATTTATAACAAAAGTAGACTCTTAACTTTCAGTTAGTTTGGATATTTTGTTAGGTTATACTTCATTGAGTTATGATTCAGAATACACCAGCATACTCAGGCCAAACTTAGTTTAATTTAACAATATATGTTTTGGCCGGGCGCAGTGGCTCAAGCCTGTAATCCCAGCACTTTGGGAGGCCGAGACGGGCGGATCACGAGGTCAGGAAATCGAGACCATCCTGGCTAATACAGTGAAACCCCGTCTCTACTAAAAATACAAAAAAAAAAAAAAAAACTAGCCGGGCGAGGTGGCGGGCGCCTGTAGTCCCAGCTACTCGGGAGGCTGAGGCGGGAGAATGGCGTAAACCCAGGAGGCGGAGCTTGCAGTGAGCTGAGATCCGGCCACTGCACTCCAGCCTGGGCCACACAGCGAGACTCCGTTTCAAAAAAAATATATATACGTTTTAAAAATGTTTATTGAAAATATAGAGATAAACACCCTTAATGGGAATATTGCTATACGTTCCACATTATTTAAAAACCATTCTGTATAATAGAAAAAAACTGCCCACAAAATTTAATATTTTCCAGGCCTAGTATGACAGTGGAAGATTACTTGGTAAAATGACTGATTGGCTACTAAGTATATTTCATAAAAATTGAAAGTATGCTTGTAACAGTATAATGGTAATAACTATTTAGTTAATCAGTGTAGCAGAATTTAAGAGTGATGTTATCTTGCATTCTACCATTTGACTAGATCCTCAAAAAAGAAAACAGATATTGGGACTAAAAACCAACTTTTAAAATATTTTTATGTTAAATTAGGTAATATTTGGGGAAGCAATTATTTTGATTAAATATAAACTTCCAGTTAAGTGTGAACATTTTTTCCTATTTATTATGTTTCTAATATACTGTTAAAAGAAAGAATAAACGATTGAAATAAATATAAAGTTATTTTAGTTCCAAAATATGTAAGCTTTCAAATGGCTGTTCATATAATTAAGTACATTTCTTTAAAGACAATTAGTTGCTTGAAATGAAATCCAATAAATTAATTAGACATTTGGATACTTTGTTTTATTGCTCTTTCAAAATGAGCTATTAACATAAAAATATTACAAAAACAGAGATAATAGAACAGTTCCATGGATTACCAGATAAAAAAATAGAATGAAGAGAATGTTAAGTGCAATCTTGCTTGTTCTACTTAACAATGTTTTAATTGTTGTTCATTGAATAAAATCTATGGAAGAAAATCTCAATGCGACTGACCTAACATTATCTTCAATTAATGCTAATAAAGTGTTGTATTAGCAAATAAACATGTGAAGACTTTCCTTGAATGTGAAGAATAGCCAAAGCACTTTAGTTTAAAATTATTTATATGAAAATACAAATATTTCTGCATTAATATTAACTACATTAATAGTTGGTAATATTTATGTTCACCATGAGTCAACATTATAGATGAAATATAAAAGTGACATCTGTGGTACTTTGGGAGACACATGAAGAAGCCAAATCTGTTTTCTTTCTTCTTTCTTCTTCATGCAAGACCTCTATTGATTTGTAGTATCAAGAAAATAAACATGTCCATTACACCTAAAAGGTTTCTCATGCCCCTTTGTGATTCCTTTCTGCAGACGATTCTCACATTCCTCTCTGTCCCAAAACTCAACAACCACTGATCTATCACTTACATTATGGAATAATTTGCATGTTGTAAATTGTATATAAATTTTATCAGTTTATTTTATTTTTGCATGGCTTCTTTGTTCTGCAGAACTATTTTGCAAAACCTCAGTCATATAATCAATTGTTTACATATTTATATTACTGAATAGTATTTCTTTGTATGGATATACCTAAATTTCCTTAGGTGTTCCCTTTGTTGAAAAACATTTAGGTAGTTTCCGCATTTGGCTATTACAAATGAACACTTGTGTTCAAATCTCATTGTGGTCATATGTTTACATTTCTCTTAGATACACATCTAGAAGCAAATATAGTACGTTTATTTTTCATATTTGTGAAATTTTCAAAAGACTTAAAAGTAGTTGCACTATTTTATAATAATGCCTGTGGTATGAAAGAGGTCTAGTTGCTTCACATCCTTGCCAACACTTTATATCGTTATTCTTTCCAACTTTGCCATTCTGTTTTGTGAGTAGTTGTTTTAAAATTAAAAGCATTATTCTGGTTTTTATGAAAGGGCAGGTGATCTAAATGTATGTGGCTTGCATAGTTTGAATAACTTTGGTGGTCTCTGGGGTATAGCAGTGGTCTGTAGTTGTCCAGCACCTGGCTCTGGGCTCTGGGTGCTTTAAGTTATTGAGTGCAAAAAAAACTATAGAACTAAGTTATTAGAGGCAACTATATTTAGAATTATTATGCCCTTGATAAATTTACCATTTTATCATTATTACATTATCTTCTATTTCTAATAATATACTTTTTGGGATGTATTGGTCTAATATTAATATAGTTGCTCTAGTTATTTCGTATTAACCTAGTTTGTCTTCTTTTCCATTTTTATTTTCTAATTTATCTCTACCTTAATGATCAATTAATTTCTTTAGGAAGCATATATGACTTATTTTTACTTGAAATTTTACCATCTAAACTTCATAATTGGATTGTTTACATGATTTACATCCAATATAAATGTCAACAAAGTTGTTGTTAAATCCAATACTTTGTTATTTATTTTCTTTTTGTTCCATTACTTTTACTCATTTTTGGCTTATTTTGAATTAATTGAGGATTTTCCAAAATTGTGTTATTTGTTGGTTTATTTGATATGTTGTTTGTTTATTTGCTCTTAGTGGTTCTAAGCGAGAAGGCAGTTAAAGGCCAGCTGGGCAGATAGAGAGGGACCACACCTGTACCTCCCTGTAGCTAGGGGGAGGAAATATGGTTAAGGACATCCTCTTATGCCAGGATGTTTACTCAGAAGGGACCATTCCCAGCTTATACACAGGAACAATAAATCAGCTAAATGTCCTTACCTTGATCCAGAGCTAAGTGTAATATTATCAGCATTGTGGTTTTTGCCTCCCCGGTGGGATTCGCTTAGCCACTTATGAGTAATAGCCAAGATGTAGCAGCTATGGCCAATCCCAGGCATGCACAGATGCAACACCCCCAGCAGGGAACTTTACCCCTCCCATTTGGGTAGAACCCACAGAAGTCTTCTTTGCCTCTGCCACATAAAGACCCAGAACTCATCCCCATTTCTGGCAATCCTCTTTGGGTCCCCTCTCACTGCTGAGAGCTTTTCTGTCACTAAATAAATCCTACTCTGCCTTACTCACTCTCTGATGTTTGCATTATTCTTCTTGGTCATGGGACAAGAACTTGGACCTAGATGAATTAAGGAGTAAGAAAACTATAACAATTCCTTTAGAGTTTATATTGTGTATCTTTCATTTATTACTTTATCCTTCAAGTAAAATCATGATATTATACTTTCATTTTTGCTCTCTCAGTCTTAATGGTATTTTGTTATATTTTACTTCTTTATTAGTTAAAAACCTCACACTATATTTTGTTATTTTTTGCATTAAATATTAAATTACATTTAATTATGTTATTTTTAAAAGGAATTTTATACATACTGACAGATTTACCATCTGTCATGGTCTTTATATCTTTGTGTAGATCCAGATTTCTTTGGTGCTTGTATAATATTTTTAAACACTTTTTGCACTTCAGTTTTGTCTGTGATAAATTTATTCAGCTTTTTAATGTCTGCAAATGTCCTTATTTCATCTTTGTATCTGAAGTAGAAGTAATTGCAAATGGCCTTCCAAAATAGTTGCTCCAGATTATTTTCTCAATACCATTGTTTAAGGTTTCCTATTGCTCAAAATGTTTCTCAACATTTGATTTCAATTTGCATTAGGCATTTAAATTAAAATTTTGATAGCTAAAGTGTTTGTCCACACATTTACATACTTATCCCCTTTTGTGACTTGTTTAATCAATTCTTTTACATTTGAAATTGGTATGCTTATATATGTCATTTATTCTACTGTCTTATTGAATTAATTATATATATCAGAATTCACTAGATGCTTTCAATGCAAGCCCTTTATCTGTCGCACATGAGGCAAATATAATTTCTCTCACTGTGAACTTTTTTTACTCTCTCTATAAAGTGTTTTGAAATTATCAGTGTTAATGTATGCAAATAATTTATTAAATGTTTCAGTTTCAGGTTAGGTATGTTTTGGTAAAAATTTATGTTTTTTCTATTTTATGAATATTTAATTGATTACAAATCATTCATTGAAACTGTTGATTTTTCCACAGTCTGCAATATAACCTCTGTGTTATATGAAATGCCTTTATCTTCTCAGGTGTGATTCTAGACCTTATGTCCTAATCTATTGTCCAATCTGTTTTTCTGTCCAATATCTTGCTATCATCTTACTTTTGTTGTTTTATAAAAAATTGGGATATTTGACAGAGTAGTTCCTTTCATTATGATCTTAAATATCCAATATCATGCCAATGTTTGTTACCTATTGTTTTACATGTAATTTTATTAGGAAACAGGTTGATAATTTACACAAACACACATACACTCACCCCATACTACCTGATATTGTTAGAACTACTTTGAATCTATACACCAAAGAATTAAAATCTTTATGGTACCAAATTATTCAATTTGTGTATACAAACTTTTCCTCCATTTCTTATAATCTCTCTCTTTTATAATTTTTTAAATTAACAAACAATAATTATACATATTCATGGAGTACATAGTGGTATTTCAATACATAAAATGTATAGCGATCAGATCAGGATAATTGGCATATCCCTTATCTCAAATATTTATCATTTATTATCTGTGTTAGCAAAGCTCAATGTCCTCTTTCTAGCTATTTGAAATTGTATATTACTGTTAACTTAGTCATCTTACAGTGATTTAGAGCAATAGAACTTATTCCTCCTATCTAGCTGTAATTTTGTTTCCCTAACAAATCTCTCCCTCTCCTTTCCTGCCCTCTATTCTTCCCCGCCCCTAGTATCCTCTGTTTTACTGTTTATTTCTCTTAAATAATTTTAGCTTCTACATAGGTGCAAGAAAATGTGATGTTTAATTTTCTGTTTCCTATTTTGCTTAACATAATGTCCTCCAGTTCCATCTATATTTGCCACAAACGACAGATTTTTTACTATTTTTTGGGCTAAATAGTACACCATTGTGTATATGTGCCACATTTTTAATCCATTCATCTAGGTTGATTCCACATCTTTACAATTGTAAATAGTGCTGCAATAAACATGGGAGTGAAGATGTGTCTTTGACATAATCATTTCCATTTCTTTGGATAAATTCCCAGTAGTGACATTGCTGGATCACATGGATAGCCCTGTTTGTAGTTTTTTGAGAAACCTCCATGCTGTTCTCCATAGTGGTTCTACTAGTTTACATTCCCACCAACAGTGGATAGAGTTTTCTTTGCATTTTCATTTTTCACTAGCAGTGTGTGTGTGTCTGTGTGTTTGAGAATAACCATTCTAACTGTGGTAAGATGATATCTTATTGTGGTTTTGATTTATATTTTCTTGATGATTAATGGTGCTGAACATTTTTTTTATTTTTTAAGAAAAAATATTTCTTCTTTTGAGAAATGTCTTTTCAGATCGTTTGCTTTTTATTATCAGGCTTTTTCTGTTGATATGTTTGAATTTCTTATATATTCTAGACATTGATCCACTGTTGGATGAGTAGTTTGCAAATATATTCTTCTATTCTGTAGGCTGTCTTTTCACTCTGTTGTTGAGTTTCCTTTGCTGTGCAGAAGCTTTTCATTTTGATATAATCACTTTTTTTATTTTTGCTTTTGTTGCCTGTGCTTTTGAGGTTTTATTTATAAAATCCTTTCCCATCAATATCCTGAAGCAATTCTTCTATCTTTTCTTCCAGAAGTTCTATTATTTTAGATCTTACATTTTTAGGTCCTTGATTCACTTAGAGTTATTTTTTTTTATTTTTATTTTTTTTGGTAGAATGAGAGGTGGGGACCTGCTTCCCTTATTCTGCTCATGGATATCCAGGTTCCTAGCTCCATTTACTAAAGAGATTGACCTTTCCCTAATGAGTGTTTATGACACTTTTGTGAAAAATTAGCTGTAGATGTGTGGACTAATTTCTAGGTTCTTTATTTTGTTCCATTGGTCTATTTGTCTGCTATTAATGCCAGTATCATGCTGTATTGGTTACTGCAGATTTGTAGTATATAATCAGGTCTGGCAGTGTGATATCTCCAGTTTTGTTCTTATTTCTTGGAATTGCTTTCCTGAGCAATAAAACTATTTGAGGTCTTTCACAGTTCCATATAAATTTTAGAAATTGTTCTCAATTGATGTGAAGAATGTCATTGGTATTTCGATAGTGATTGTGTTGAATGTGTAGAGTGCTTTGTATAGTACTGTAGTATTATGACAATATTAATTCTTATCCATGAGTATGAGCTGTCTTTTCATTTGTTTGCATCCTCTTGTTTCTATCATCAGTTTTTCCTTCTTTTACTTGTACAGGTCTTTAACCTCCTTGGTTAAATTTATTCCTAATCTTAGGTAATTTTTTGTAGCTATTATAAAGAGAATTTTGTTCTTAATTTATTTTTCACCTAATGTGTTGTTAATGTATAGAAATGCTATTGATTTTTGTAGGTTAATTTTGTATCCTGAATCTCTCAAGAACATTTTATGATTTTCTGTATTAGGAACTCACAGGTGAATATACTAATTAATCTAAGGCATTTGTGATTATCTGATTATAATGTAAGTGGTCATTTTTCAAAATTTAATCTTTGTTTTGTGGGGGAGATATAAAATATAACTGAAAATAAATAATTTGTTCCAGCCAACTTACAAATTTTAGTTAGCAATTCCAATAAATTTTCTGTATATTATTTTCTACATATATTATCAGATTGCCTGTAAATATGAGTAGAATTTCTTCTTTATTTACATATTTTCCTTGCTCTTGGCATTTGACAGGATTCTGCTAGAATTCTGAATAGAAATTTGTTAACCAGAATGCTTCCCTCAACTCAGAAAAGAAGTTTCACATGTCACCATATATATATAATTATATATATTTTTTTTCTGAAGATTACCTTTATCTTTATTAGAAGAAAAGAGTTTTTTCTTTTTATAGTTTACTAAAATTTTATATTGAATTTTATCAAATAATTTTCTTCACTTACTAAAATAATTGTGTAATTTTATCCATTTTTTAAAATGTGGTATATTACAATGAATTTTATGTGATAAATCAAATTTTCATTTCTAGAATGACTCGACTTGGTTGTGCTTCAATTTCCTTGTATTTTTTTTTTTTTTTTTGCTAATTTTAAAAATAAATTTTGCATTTAGTTCATGACTAAGATTAACTGGTAGCAGCTTTCATTCTCATAATATTTTTGCCAAGTGATAGATTATGTTAGACTTCTTTTTGAAACAGGTGGGACATTTTCTTCCTTAGTCTATTATTTATAATATTTGTGTAAAAATATATATATTTTAAGGTTAGGGAATTGTAAGGGTTAGGGAAAATTCACCAGCATAGCCATCTGGTGGTCTCAGTTTTTGTTTATTTGTAATGGTCCTCTACCCTGTGCTGTGGGAATGTTTCTAAATATAGATACAGTTTCTTCAGTATTTGTAAGATTCTATTTTATTCTGTGTCCGTTTTAGCACGTTGTATCTTAACAGGAGCTATCTATTTTGTTTAAAAAAAATTTTTTTTTAAATTATACTTTAAGTTCTGGTATGTATGTGTGGAACATGCAGGTTTGTTACATATGTATACACGTGCCATGGTGGCTTGCTGCACCCATCAACAGATCATCTACATTAGGTATTTCTCCTAATGCTATCCCTCGCCTAACCCCTCATCCCCCAAGACGACCCCGTGTGTGATGCTCCCCTCCCTGTGTCTGCGTGTTCTCATTGTTCAACTCCCACTTATGAATGAGAACACGCGGTGTTTGGTTTTCTGTTCCTGTGTTAGTTTGCTGAGAATGATGGTTTCCAGCTGCATTCACCTCCCTGCAAAGAACATGAACTCATCTTTTTTATAGCTGCATCATATTCCATGGTGTACATGTGCCACATTTTCTTTATCCAGTCTATCACTGATGGGCATTTGGGTTGGTTCCAAGTCTTTGCTATTGTGAACAGTATCTCAATAAACATATGTGTGCATGTGTCTTTATAGTAGAATGATTTATAATCCTTTGGGTATATACCCAGTAATGGGATTGCTGGGGCAAATGGTATTTCTGGTTCTAGATCCTTGAGGGATCACCACACTGTCTTCCACAATGGTTGAACTAATTTACACTCCCACCAAAAGTATAAAAGTGTTCCTATTTCTCCACATCCTCTGAAGCATCTGTTGTTTCCTGACTTTTTAATGATTGCCATTCTAACTGGTGTGAAATGGTATCTCATTGTGGTTTTGATTTGCATTTCTCTAATTACCACTAATGATGAGCTTTTTTTTCATATGTTTATTGGCCGCATAAATGTCTTCTTTTGAGAAGTGTCCATTCATACCCTTTGCCCACTTTTTGACGAGGTTGTTTGTTTTTACCTTGTAAATTTAAGTTCTTTGTAGATTCTGGTTATTAGCCTGTTGTCAAATGGATAGATTGCAAAAACTTTCTCCCATTCTGTAGGTTGCCTGTTCACTCTGATGATAGATTCTTTTGCTGTGTAGAAGCTCTTAAGTTTAATTAGATCCCATTTGTCAATTTTGGCTTTTGTTGCCATTGCTTTTGGTGTTTTATTCATGAAGTCTTTGTCCATGCCTATTTCCTGAATGGCATTGTCTGTGTTTTCTTCTAGAGTTTTTATGGTTTTTGATCTTAAGTTTAAGTCTTTAATCCATCTTTAGTTAATTTTTGTATAAGGTGTAAGGAAGCTTTCCAGTTTCAGTTTTCTGCATATGGCTAGCCTGTTTTCCCAATGCCATTTATTAATTAGGGAATCATTTCCACTTTGCTTGTTTTTGTCAGATTTGTCAAAGATCAGATAGTTGTAGATGTGTGGTGTTATTTCTGAGACCTCTGTTCTGTTCCATTGGTCTATATATTTGTTTTGGTACCAGTATCATGCTGTTTTGGTTACTGTAGCCTTGTAGTAGAGTTTGAAGTCAGGTAGTGTGATGCCTCCAGCTTTGTTCTTTTTGTTTAGGATTGTCTTGGCTATGTGGGCTCTTTTTTGGTTCCATATGACATTTAAAATAGTTTTTTTCTCATTCTGTTAATAAAGTCAGTGGTAGCTTGATGGGAATAGCATTGAATGTTTAAATTACTTTGGGCAGTATGGCCATTTTCACAATATTGATTCTTCCTATTCAGGAGCATGGAATGTTTTTTCCATTTGTTTGTGTCCTCTCTTATTTCCTTGAGCAGTGGTTTGTAGTTCTCCTTGAAGAGGTCCTTCATATCCCTTGTGAGTTTTATTCCTACATATTTCATTCCCTTTGTAATCAATGTGAATGGTAGTTCACTCATGATTTGTCCCTGTTTGTCGATTATTGGTGTGTAGGAATGCTTGTGATTTTTGCACATTGATTTTGTATCGTGAGACTTTGCTGAAGTTGCTTATCAGCTTAAGTAGATTTTGGGCTGAGACAATGGGGTCTTCTAAATATACAATCATGTCATCTGCAAACAAGAGGCAATTTGACTTCCTCTCTTCCTATTTGAATACCATTTATTTCTTTCTCTTGCCTGATTGTCCCGGCCATGTTGGTCAACCTATAGATGTTCCTAAAGTCTTTTTATTAGAGTAGCCCCTATTATCCATGAGGTATATGTTCCAAGACCCCCAGTGGATTCCTGAAACCTCAGATTATAGCAAACCCTGTATATACTATGTTTTTTTCCTATACATGTATACCTATGTTAAAGTTTCATTTATAGGGGGACTGGACACAGGAAGATATTAACAATTCATAATAAAATAAAACAATTATAAAACATATAGTGATAAAGCTATGTGAATGCACCTTCTCTCTCTCAAAATATTTTATTGTATGTAACATTTTTGTACTACAATTCACCTTTGGCAACTGAAACCAGGGAAAGCAAAACCCTAGATAAAAGGGGACTTCTACATATCTTTTATGTCTGCATCTTTTATAGTCTTAGCACATTTTCTATTCCTAATATTAATTACTTTAGGTCTTCTGCAGTGACTTCTAAAATATGTTTTTAAAGATTTTACATATAATTATGTGTATCTTCACATTTTCTTGATCAATGTCTACATATATGTATTATTAATATTCATTATTTTATTGCCATAAAGTTCAATATGTCATTGCAAGTCGTTTCCTAATTCCTAATGTCATTTATTCATTTAGCAGTAAGGTTTTGTGAAAGAAATCTAATTTTATTAATTTTAAATTGACTTTATTGTGGTCAAAGAGCATACTCTGTATACTTTTAATATTTTGAAATTTTTTAGATTTGCCCTATGGCCTATTATATGAACAAATTTTTTAAAAATTAAGAATAAATTAAAATAGATAAATATGTGGTATTTGTTGGTACCTTCTACATAACTCAATTGCATCCATTGCATCAATATTGTTGTTTGAATCTTCTATACACTTATTTATTTTTTCTTCTATCAGCTGATAAATATGCCTTAAAATCCTGCATTATGTTTATAGATTTTTTTTATTTTCCCTTTTATTTTTTCCTAATTTTACATTTGGACCTATGATATCAGTTGCAAACAAATT
Source organism: Theropithecus gelada (assembly GCF_003255815.1). Lineage (NCBI taxonomy): Eukaryota > Metazoa > Chordata > Mammalia > Primates > Cercopithecidae > Theropithecus > Theropithecus gelada. The sequence goes on along the minus strand of NC_037685.1, from coordinate 25,420,572 downwards.
TGAGATTACTTTTTCCTGAATAATGGAAACATTTTATAATTATATACAGAATTTATACTTTATAATTATAAAATGTCCACCTTTATTTCTCATGATACTTTGTCTTATAATCTAGTTTCGTCTGATATTATTATAGTATTAAAGCTATTACAGTAGCTTTATTGCATTGTATTATATTCATGCTTAATCAGATCTAAGGCTGAAGTAGTCAATTATCTCCAATCTTTTAATTTCTTCAGTTAATAAAGGCATTGCCCTTGGGATTTTGTCCCACTTAAACCACAAAATAGGCCTTTTCTTTTGCGTATATTCTTCTCATAAAAATGCAGTCACTAGACTTCAAGGGCTGGACAAAGTCATATAGCAAATATATCAGCTTTAGTGTTCTCTTGCCTTACCTAATACATAGTTGCTATTTTTCTCCGTCCGTTCACAATCTCCTTAAGACCATGCATGCTAAAATGCACATCCTTCAAATTAATCTAATATAATGCAACATATTCCTGAAAATGAAAGTCGGCATTTTTTTTGACAAAAATCTGAAATATCAACAAAAGAAACCAACCAACTAAAGCTAAAGGGAAGGCAAATACATACTAATCAAAATAAATTTTAAGAGCACATTACATCAAAAGCAAGAAAGTAAAATAATTCAAAATTTTCAAATGACCAAACTTTAGAAGGCATAAATTAACTGATATTAACTAATAATACAATTTTAATATATATGAAATAAAAATGGATATATAGAAGGTCATTCTGCAATTACAGATAAAAGAGATAGATATTCCTACATTTCTTGTTGTAGCAGAATTATTAACAATATATTGACAAATTATTAGTAAACTCAATCTACTTACAAAACTTTTCAGGCAAAATTGGAAGAATATAACTTTTATTTTGAACAAACATAGATGTCATACTAAACTCTATCATGTACTGAACTAAAAAGAAGTATCATTAAAGCTAAACGAGGGACATGAAGAGTTTATAACTCTAATGTACTATATTGATAAATAATTATGTAACCACCTTAAAATTTTTAAATTGGGAAAAATTAAAATATAATTAATAACTTGCTATCATTTTAGTATTTGTGTCTTATAAATATTAATTTAATAATAAAACATTAAAAACACCAAGAATAAAAACAGAAAATAGGAGGGAATGATATGATGAACTGAATACTTTGGATAATCAAAATGTGGCACAATGCAAAGACAGAAGTAGGCAGATTTGAATAAGTTCATCAGAAAAAAAATGGATTAATAAATTGTATTCATTAAAGAAAAAGACAAGAATAAAACCACATAAATACAACAAAATAAGTAACAGTAAAAGTAGACTCAATGGACTCTAAATCAAATACTGTAGGGTGTATTAATAAAGCTCAATGTGCTTGGACAGGCGCGGTGGTTCACGCCTGTAATCCGAGCACTTTGTGAGGTCGAGGCGGGCGGATCACGAGGTCAGGAGATCGAGATCATCCTGGCTAACACGGTGAAACCACGTCTGTACTAAAAATGCAAAAATTTAGCCGGGCGCGGTGGTGGGCGCTTGTAGTCCCAGCTACTCGGGAGGCTGAGGCAGGAGAATGGCGTGAACCCGGGAGGCGGAGCTTGCAGTGAGCCGAGATTGCGCCACTGCACTCCAGCCTGGGCGAAAGAGCAAGACTCCGTCTCAAAAATAAATAAATAATTAAAAAAAATAACTCTGTGCTTTATGTAAACACTACCAGTTTCAAAATTCTGCCTAAATTTATTAAGAATAAAAGAGAAGATATATGAATAAGGATGTCATCTGAAAAATAAGGCAATTGCTATAGATTTATCCATGAAATATGTGGATTAAATATTAATTTTTAGATAAAAATTATTTATTTAATCTATTTATTTAAATAGATTTTAACTAACTCTTCCCACAAAATAGAGGTGCAATTCATCTCTGTAAAGTATGGGGTCTGATGCAAGGAATACCTGGTTCTGACCGTGCACCTGTTTCCTATTTATCTTGGGGCTTCCCTCATGTCATGGAGTGTGGCAGTCCTACAGGAACACAATACACGGCTTGCGTATTTGATGCAAACAATATTCTCCACTGGTATGCCTTTTCCTCCTCTTAGCAGCTCATTCTAAGCTAGAGCTGTAGATACAATGTGAGTAAGAGAAAATGGGAGATGTTCCATAGCTGGCTGGTTTCACCTGCAAGGCTGGGGATGCCAGGTGGTCCTTTACATGCCCATATACCAGAACTCATGTTACCCAAATTTGAGAAGAGAGGCTGACAGGTATGAACCTGCCTTTCTTCATGTAAATGGTAGGTCAATTGTAGTACCCAGTGAATTTTAAAAGGCATTCTTGGTGTGGGTCAGAATGAAGGAATTCTCTGAGCATTGGGGTAGCAGTTGTGCAGTTGTGTATTAATAGGTACAGAGGTATTTTAATATTTTACCAACTGATAAGCATCACAATGAATATTACCTCTGTAAATAAGAATGATTTTACAGTCATACAAATACATCATGCACAAATTTATGTCAATTATTTTGAAAATTTTGATGCAGTGGAGCACTATCAAGAAAGCACATGTAAAATGTAAACTTAGATTAAGAAGAAATAGGAAATTTGAGTGTCAATAGTCAGCAAAGAAATTAAAATGACAATAACCCACCAAAGCATCTCCTCCAAAAAACATTAACATGTGTTCCATTTGTATGTTTTTACTGTTTAAAACATGTTAAACGTTCATTTTGTTCCAGAAAAAATTAAATTTGGATAATGTTCACTTCATTTAATGGACATTTGGTGCCAAACTGAATAATGACTATTGAAGAATTTAATAATGTAAATCAATGTTACTTATGGAAGTTGATAAAAATAAATATTAAGATAAATATTCACTAAGTATAAATAATTATTTGCTCACAACATAAAGCAATTATTATTAAATAAGAATTATGCTAGGAACAGAAAAAGAGTGTGACACCAGAAAATCTATCAATGCAATTAAACACATTAATACCGCCACATCAGTATTGTCATTAATTCGAAAACACAGTTACCAGAGACAGTCCAAGCAGATCCCATGATCTATGCCACTTATCCATATTGTTATTGTTCTGCATTTATTTTTGTTTTGATGCGAGGAATACATTTTTATGCTCTAAAATTATATTATTATTTCATAAGAATTCTTCAGCAAAGAGATTCATATGGTAAATGTGGGGATCATGTTATGAGTTGGTATTTGTTTGAATGCTGATTTTAGAGATTAAGATACAAGTGGTATTTGGTGGGGACACAGGACACTTTTTCTTTATATCTTTAGAGATGGAAGTTTCTTACCTTTAAAATTGCCTGCTTCTGCTCTAAAACAGGGAAGAGCTAAGGCTAAAAAGCCCATCAATCTCTGAGAAAAACCCGCATTGTTCCCTGGAATGATTACTAGTATGCGTAGTGTGTCTTAATAAAAAATAATAATAATAGACATACTCAGCCTTTCTCATGGAAACTAGTAATGGCTAATTTGTATTATGTAAGTATGACCTGCAAAGGAAATGAGTAAGCACATATTTTTAGTGCATAAATTGATGAATCTGGTCAATTAGACCTCTAGCAATAGAGGGTTGTAATTTCTACTATCGATTAACAGCAAATTAACACTGGCAGATACATTAAAAAACACAATGAAGATGTACCAAATACACAATTTCTTCCTTCTTACTCCATTTGTTTTTAATTAATTTCAATAAAAGCATCAAATAACTTTATGTATATTTGATATTATTATGGGATATTATGCAGTTTTATGTACATAAATTACATTTTTGATCATCAATGTTTCCATCTGCTCAGTGAGTCCCAGCTAATTCTCCCTGTTATTTTTAAAAATCAGATATAATTTATTATGCTCAAAATACACTAATTTTTATTTAATCATATCTACATTCCTTATCAAATTACTGAAAAAAAAAATCCACAAAACGAAATAAGCCTTAATGCCTCTAGCTACTTTGAAAATTTTTTTCATGTTTTAGGCAAGTTTTGGCAAATAAAACAATCTTCTATGCTTGCAGTAGCAGAAAAATGTGTCAAAAAGATGAAATAAAATTTCGGCATGATTTAACATCTAATAGAAAGAAAACAATGATAATTTAGGTATTAAATGAGAACCAGCATGCTGAAACCTGAAGAAAATATTTGCTGAGAACATTCAGTTCGATAATTTTCCTCAATTCAGTGGTTTAGGCTGAATTCTCTCTCTTGGGTCAACAGAACATTGTTGACTAAACATGTATAGTTAGTTCAGTGTGAAAATTGCATATTCAATAACTTGAATTTTGTTTTTACCTTCTTTAAGATACTTATAAGAGTATAAACATTAATTTGTATTTGTCATGAGTATCTTAATCATATGTATTTCATAGACAAACTGGGTAAATTAATAGTGATTATTGATCACTCTTCTATATTCATTTCTTAATAATATAATTAGATTACATTATTTCTTTTAACAATCACATCTGTCCTAGAAGAGAGTCTGAAATTTCATAAAACAACTTTCAAATTATTATTTTTCTAATGTAACTGCTCTTGTAAACATAATGCTCTGTTAGTTTATTGATCACAATTATAATGCTCTTTTCATACTCCTGTAATGTTGACTACCCTTCACTGGTACATTACTTCACACCATTTAAAACTCATTTTCTTTTCCCTTAATTCTATACTAATAAAATCTGACAAAGTTAATAGTTTTCCTTTAATATTCTTTCCTACCAAACATGATTACTGGTATTGCACAGTAATTAAATGCATGGGCTTTGGGATTAGACAAATGTATATTTGCTTTTAAATGCTGCCATTTTTAAATTGGGGAAGTTGAGTGATTTAAATTTAGTGAAATTTCACAGTATGAGATCATCTCATTTCTAACATGGTAATTACAATATAACCTTCTTTGTTTTAAGTATCATATGTGTAATGTGTGAAAGTCATTTAGCATAGTTCTGGCCATAATGAGTCTAACTGCCTTCTAGTTGATGTGGTAAGCCATTTGTATTTATACATTTAGTCCTCTGAGTAATATTATATTTCTTAAATAATTTAATAAAAAGAGACTAAAGCTATCTATGTGTGATCTCATTTTTATTACTTTCCATTTCTACCAGTCGCATTTAAAATATATACTTATCAATGAAGCTGTTTGCTCCTAGACATATAACAAGACAAAACAAAGCTTATCAAATAGCTTGCTAAAAGGCACACACAATATAAAAATAAAACACTACCAATTTGAACTTTATTTTCAAATTATTATTTAGTAAAGGATATGCAAAAATCTAAGCATTTTTAATTTATATTTCCATGAAACACAAAAAGTTGATTTGAATGCTTCTTAGCTTACTCACAGAGACAGGTATTTGGGAATTCTTACAAAATATTTGCATTAAGAATGGGCAAAGTAATCCATGTTGATAGCGACATCCTATGAACTGGAAAAAATCTGAAAAATATTTTTTCAACAACAGTTTTGACATTAATTATTGAGCATAAAAATAATAAATGTTACTCAACTATTAATAATTCATTTGTATAAAATCCAAAACCCAGTTATTCTCTCTTACACTCTGAAAATTAGAGCATGTGCCATGGTTTAAAATATTCCCTGTGTTGCTTTTGCTGAAAGAAACTGTAATCACTTACCTAAACATAAAAATGCAATCAGGAAATCATTTAAATTATAAACGGAAATTACCATTTTCATCACTTTTAGTTTCTGTTCTTTTTTTATTTTTCTAACAGTATGTTATACCTTTTGTTTAATTTCTAGGAATAAGGACTTTAGCCATGGGTCATTAAAAGTAACTGCATGTGTGAACGTCCTTGCAATCTGGGTAGCCAAAACTTGCTTTGAGTTGACTTCAATATGTATATTACCTCTGAATATCCTAAATATCCTTTAGTCATGTATTTCATTACAGTTAGAAGTATCTCTGACTATTGTTAATTTCTTTCTGTTCACTTCAGCTTTTGGATAATTACAGGTTACTGTTAGGCACTTTTAATATGATTACACAGGACTAACTCAGCAGTTGATTCAATAGACACTAATGAGAGGCTATTAGAGAGAGTACTCTGTTATCTAATCCTTATTTCAAGATATTTTGATTCTAATAGAAGCAAAATTATTAGATATGGGAAGAAATTACAGGTGCATGTTTATAAGGAAGAAGCAAAATTTTGAAAATTGTGAGTTCTCCTTTAATATTCTTTCCTACAAAATATGATTAGTGATATTGCACAGTGGTTGAGTACATGGGCTATGAGATCAGAAAAATCTATGTTGGTAGGTAAATAGCTATGCTGATAGTCTTCAAGGGAAATGCAAATAGTGAACACACAGTTGCTTGTTAGTGAAGAGTATCAGTTATTGAAGCATAAACAACAAAACATAGTTTTGCATGCTCATTCTATTTATTTACCCTTTATATATCTATATGTGTCCACTGCAATGAACAGTAGTAACAGTTAAATTTGTCTTTATAATTTTCATGTATTATATTCAGTGATAAAAATGTGCCTAAGTCTTGCTTGTAATTTATAATGCCAATGCCAAAAACAGCCTCTAGTTTAATTTAAAAAACAAAAAGGAGTTGACTCTCTAATAACTTGAATAATATAAAGAAAGTTACTTCCTTTAACTAATTTGTATAACCTATTTGGGTCAGCTTTTGTTGTGTATAAGCAACAACACTTCCGTGATATAAAACAGTAATTATTTATTTTTAACTTACATTGCTGCGTTGGCTTGTGTTAAGTCCATCTAGGCTGCATTCAGCCAGACTTGGCTCCAAAGAGACAGGTGGATCCAAGTCTGCTCCAGAGGCCCAGCATTCTTCCTCCAGAAGCTATTTGAAGTAGATTTGTCTCATAACAGTGGAAGCAGAAATGAAGGAAAAGTCCAAACATATAAGTGCATTTCAAGTCTGTGCTTGCACCACATCCATGGCCCTACTTCTGTCAAAGCAAATGAATGACTGAATCGAGCTTCAATGAAGGAAGAGAGCTCCTCCCACAGAGATGAAGATGGAGGACGGGAATGTTACTTGATGAACAATAATTGCATCTACTATGATTTGTAAAGGACTGATAATAATAATTGCACAGTGTTGCTTAGAAGACAAGAGTTATAAAAATACTTTAAAATTTAAGTACTAAGACATTTGAAAATATATTTATGAATTTTTAGCTACTAATAAAATAATAAGTAGGGCTCCAAGCAATCAATTAATTGGTTAAGAACAAGAGATGACGTTTTTAGTCATTTTTCAAAAAATGTATTAGTTTAAACTAAACAACTGGGATCTGGATATCTATCTATATATATATAGAGAGAGATAGATATAGATATAGATATAGATATCTTGGTGAAATAATTAGTTTCTTAGTAAAACACTGAGCTATTGTGTTTGTTTAAGTTGTTTACAAGTCTATAACACTGGCCAATGACAATAACTGGTACCAAACTGAACAAAATCCTTATGGAAATAAAATAATTTAGATAGGTAGATAAGTGGTTATTATTGCCAACAATCAATGTGATACTATAAAATCAGACTGAAGTACATGTTTGATAGTACTTTTGGTGTTGTTAATCTATATCATATCAGTTATAATAGTGATCTTTGCCAAAAGTTGGAGTAGTGAATGTTGTGTTTTGGATGTTAAAAGATAGAAAATGATACATAAGAAGTATTCATTTTTCTAAATATTTGCATTCACTTATAAAATGTCATTGGCTGTGCTGCTTTTATTGCATCATAAATTTTTATCAGTTATAGATATTACACTGTGTTCCAAATTCCTTAACAACTAACATCAACATGTTGCAATTCTCTAAATAGACTTTCCTTTAAAGAATAAAGCCCTCAATTCTATAGTATTTGTTTTAATTTTAATCAACTTTTATATTAAAACATTGTCACATATGGACATTTTATATTCATGTTTTGTAATCTCTTCTCTGAGTCATCAAGTTTTAAATTCATTGCATCCTAAATACCTACTACATCTCATTTTAGGGAAAATACAAATGTCAACATGTTTAAATAAATAGTAAATACATTGACACTAACTATGCTGCATTAAATAGTATTTTTGATTTATTTCTCCTATAAACGCAATAGCAAACTACTCTACAAGTGCTTAAAATGGGTTTAGGTTTGTTTAGAGTTTTGTTTTTCTCCATCATAATATCAAGATGGCATTATGAAAAATATGGTGCCGTAGTCCATAATGAGATTTATTTTTAATAATGCAACCTGTTCTGTTTCATTTTTATTCTCCTCAAGATAATAGAGAATGACCTTACAAGGGATTTCTGAAGAAAAATTGGAATTTTTTTGTTGTATATTTTAACTATATAAGATTTACTTTAATTATTTTAAAGCAAAAATGATCAACTGACTTTAAAGTGTTAAGATAAAAAGAAAACTAAGAATAAATAAATTATACAAATGTAATAGCTTAGGATAAAATATGTACTGATAAAAAATTATAAATTAATGCCAATGATTCTTATATTTGTACAGGGATGAAAGCTGTTTCTAAATACTGGAAGGGGAAGGGAAATTATGCAAGAAAGCTATATGTGGCAAAATGACCTCAGCTTGAATTCTTCTATTTTTTAATGGCTTGAGAATTGGGCACGTATTCTGTAAGAACTTTATATATAATTTTTGTTGTTTACTAGTTATTTATATATTTAGAAGACACTGCTACTATGTTATATTTTCATGCAACCAGCAAGTATTTTCCTTAAACAATCAATCCTATTCTTTGAGGAGATTGAAGGAGTTAAGATCAATCAGTATATGACTATCTGGCTTAATTTATGAGCTATGGGCTGTATTGTTATATATTCTGAAGTATTAATAATAAAGAGGTGATACAATTATATAATTCATGAGATGCAGGAGCTCATTGGGAATCTCTCTGAAACCGGAAATATTATGTGCATTCAAGAGTCAGAGTCATAAACTTGAACACATGGCATGGGTTTAAAATATTGACTTCTATTCCCCAAGGAGGTAATATATTAATAGACAGGAAGGTCCTCAAAATTTTTCTTCACTGTGGTTTCAGTAGTGGTGATGGTAGTGACGGTAATAGTAGTGGTGCTCCTGGTCCTCCTCCTTCTCCTCCTCTTCGTCATTTTTCTTTTCTTTCTCTTCCTACTTCATCTTTTCACTGTCTGTTAATTCTAGTCACATAGTTCCAGTTATCCCATGATACGTAGACAGTTATCCCATGATAAGTAAACAGTTCTCAATTCCTACTTTGTAACAGGTATTGACATGATTTCCTTAAAACATATATGCGTTTAAGTCGTATATTATATGCATAATATATTTAATTTAATTATCCTATTATTTTGAAGAAGTGTTTGTATGAATATTTTATAAGCAAGGAAACCAAACTCAAAAGTTTGTGTATTACTCCAAACAACCCATATTGTCAAAGAAAGAGAAATATTTCTCTATGCACTTACAAATTGTGATGAATTTAATTGCCTGCAATTCCAGAAACCTCAGATAAATTTTAATATAATGATTTTTTTCCATAACTTCTTGCACAGTCCAGTATATTGCCAGTCCTTTCATTTCCAGATACTTCCCTGTGCTCCCCATTTTACACTTTTCTTTACACTGTCGTTCAGATTCCCGTGCTATCTTGCTCAGTTTTCAATGTCATACTATCTAACTGTGCAGTACAAATGTTTTACTTACCTTTGCAAATGAATTTCTTCTCAAATCATCAAATTATATTATTGTAAGGGAGAATGTTTTTATTTTAGCGATTTTCTCTCCAATGTTAATATTGAATATAACATTAATTGATTATTTATTATGAAATTAAAATGGTACATTTAAGCTAACGTCTCTTTTGACAGCTCTCATTACAGCCTTTTTCTTCTTCTCCAAGTAGGTATCGCTGTTATCTGCTTATGTGTATACACACATGTTTTAACCTTATGTGTGTATGTACACGTATTTAAGAGTAAAAATCTATGGTACTGGCGCATGTGTGGGCTTTGTTTTGCACAATTGATATTATATTTTAAATTTAGCCTATAATTTTTGAAATATATTCAATATTTCTAATATATATCTACACATTGCATATATATGTATATATGTTATATATGTGTGAAGACCTTTCTGCATTGCATTTCACAATATGGTTATACCCTATGTTTGCTTAATCATTTTCTAATAATGTACACTTATGCTTTCTTAGTTTTTTCACTATTAGAAAAAAAAATGTTTCCCTGGCATTAGTGTGCATACTTTATCATGAACATTAGGGAGAATTATTAGGAAATAAAAAAAAGAAGTGCTAAGATATTTTAAAAATGCATATTTCTGTGTATTAGTTTTTTTCAAAGTACTTTCTATAGAGCTATCTCAATTTCCACTCTCCACAACATTTGGCATTATTAAAAGCTGATGGTTAGAATATGCTAATAATGTTTTAATTTGCATATCTTTTTATTAATGAGATGATATACCATTTTGTTGGCAATTTTTATTCCTATTTCTTTGGCTTCCATTCATAATTGTTTCCCAATGATGTAATTAGGTTGCTTTTTATTTTCCTAATTTGCGTTGTTGGATATATTTATATCCAACATTTGCATTGTTGGATATATATTTATATCCAGAGGATATCAATTCTCTGCATGTTAAACATGTGGCAAATGTTTTCTCTCAGTCTGTTGCCTGTTTTTTAACAATGTTTATGGTGAATTAGAAAATTAAATTTGATGTAACCAAGTTTAGCAAAGTTTATTTATTTTGCTTTTTATGTCTTGTTTAAATTTTATTTCCCTTGCCTAGTCACAAATATTGCATGTTAATTTTATTTGAATTCTTTTTAACTTTATAATGTATATACTTCAGAGATAGACTGCCTTTACCAACGTAATATGCTATTTATGTAGTTTTGTGAGACTTAAGATAAAACATAAAATCTCTCTGCTTCTGTTTTCTAACATACAAATTGGAAATACCATTCTGTACAAAGGACCTGGCAAAGATTTCATGACAAAGACTTTAAAAGTAATTGCAACGAAAAAAAGTTTGAAAAGTTACGCCTAATTAAACTGAAGAGCTTCTGCACAGCAAAATAAATTATTAACAGAGTAAACAGACAACCTACAGAACGGGAGAAACCATTTGCAAAATAGGCATTCAATAAAGGTCTAATATCCAGAGTCTATAAGGAACTTAAAAAAATAACATGCAAAAAACGAAAACAAACCTGTTTTTTTAAAATAGGCAAAGAGGTCAGGCACAGTGGCTCATGCCTGCAATCCCTGCACTTTGAGAGGCCAAAGTGGGTGGGTCATCTGAGGTCAGGAGTTCAAGACCAGCCTGACCAACATGGCAAAACATTGTCTCTACTAAAAAAAAAAAAAAAACAACAAATTTAGCCAGGTGTAGTGGTGCACACTTGTAGTCCCAGCTACTTGGGAGGCTGAGGTAGAAGAATAGCTCAAACCAAAGAGGCGGAGGCTGCAGTGAGCAGAGATCACGCCACTGCACTCTAGCCTGGGCGACAGAGAGAGACTCCATCCAAAAAAAAAAGAGCATGAACAGACACTTCTCAAAAAAGACACATCCATGGCCAGCAAGCATATGAAAAAAGATTCAAAATCTCTAATCATTAGAGAAACACAAATTAAAACTACAATGAGAAAGTGAAAAAAAACAGATGTTGGAAATGCAGAGAAAAAGGAACCCTTATACACGGCTGTTGAGAATGTGAATTAGTATAATCTCTATGGAAAACAGAATAGAGATTTCTCAAAGAACTAAAAATAGAACTACCATATGATCCAGCAATGCCATTACAGGGTATATACCCAAAGAAAAATAAATCATTATGTTAAAAAGATATCTGCACTTGTGTGTTTATCACAGCACTGTTCACAATAGCAAAAACATGGACTCAACCTAGATGCCCATCAGTGGTGGACTGAATAAACAAAATATGGTCAAATACACAACAGGATGCTATGAAACCATAAAAAATGAATAAAATCATATTCTTTGCAACAACATGGTTGAAGCTGGAAACCATCATCCTAAGTGAATTAACACAGAAACAGAAAGCCAAATACTGCAATTTCTCACTTACCAGTGGGAGCTAAACGTTGTGTACACATGGACACAAAGAAGAGCAAAATAGACACCTGGGCCTACTTGAGGGTGGAGGGTGGGAGGAAGGTGAGTGTTAACAATTACCTACAGGGTACTGTGCTCATTACCTGCGGGATGAAATAATCTCTACACCAAACTGCTGAGACATGAAATTTACCCATGTAATGGACCTGCACATATACCCCTTGAACCTAAAATAAAAGTTGAAAAGAAAAAAATTTAAACAAATTTAAATATTTTCTGTAAAAAAATTGGAATCATAATAATTAATAACATGTTGCAGTGATTAAGTGATTTACTTGAGGAAAATTACTCACTTAGAATAGTGTCTAGCACATGATATGCATTATCTCATGGAATACATATATTTTTATATTTCCAATCTTTTAAATCTGGTTTGGAATATAGTATGTAACTTAAATATGAATATATGTGGACCATTTTCAAAGGATCTATTCTATTCCATTATTATATTGCATTTCAGAATCACAAATAAACTTGAATAAAACTGAAAATAAAATATTATCTTTAGGCAAAAGAGAAGAGTCAAGGCAGCCAAATCCTGAAGGAACAAGAGATCAGGGCCATTGTTTAGGCATTTGTGATTCCCAAAGCAAAAGCATAGCTAAACATATGATTTCTGTTGTATTCATTAAAAAATGACAAAAGCCATTATTACTGAGTACATTATGAGAATACAATTTATACAAATAGTTAACATTGTCTTTAAAAGTTTTTTAGGTAAATATACCTAAATGGACACATACCTATATTTAACTGAAGTCTTAATCATGTCAATATGTAGAACTATAAATATAATTGAATATTGCAACAACCTGGGTGTACTAGTCTGTTTTCATGCTGCTGATAAAGACATACCCAAGACTGCGTAACTTATAAAGGAAAGAGAATGAATTGACCTACAGTTCCACATGACTGGGGAGCCCTCATAATCATGGCGAAAGCAAAGGAGGAGCAAAATTACATCTTAGATGGTGGCAGGCAAAAGCGAGCATGTGCAGGGAAACTTTATAAAATAATCAGATCTAGTGAGACTTAAGCACTACCATATAAACAGCATGGGAAAAACCCACCCCCATGATTCCATTACCGACAACTGGGTTCCTCCCAGGACACATGGGAATTATGGGAGCTACAACTCAAGATAAATTTTGCGTGGCAACACAGTCAAACCATATCACTGAGCAAAACGATAAAATTATTGATAATTGATTTTAGGCTGAAGAGCAACGACATATACTGAATGTATGTAGCAAATAGCTTAGCAAGCACAAAAAGCATAACATTTTTATGAATCACGAATAGATTTTGAGATAACTAAAATTGTTATTCCATATATGCAAAAAATGTTATTGCCTTGTAACAAAATCTAGGTTTTTAATGTTTTTTTCAAATGAGTTATTTTCTTTTTCCTTTTTAAAGAGATGACAAACTGTTGTTGGAAAGCAACTCATTGGTACATGTGAGCTTGTCATTTTTATAAGTCTGTATCTATCAAATTATTGGCCACAAAAATGTAAAATTTTGGCTATACATGAAAGAAGAGATTGGTTAAACTATTCACAACATTCCCCTCAAAATCATCCTGGGCAATTTTCTCTAATTTGTATTGTTGATTTGCAGATCTTCAATTCAAATGTTAATGCATGTACTGTGTCCCATAAAGGTACACAATGCAATCACTGCTATTCAAATAGAAATAGTTACACTCATAGGTAGATAAAATCTTTATATATGCAAGACCAAATGTAAAAGATTCTGCCTCAATTTATGATTTGAAGTAAAAGTAACAGTTTTTTTGTTGTTTGGTCTTTGTTTTTTTCAAAATGAATTACTGAAATTGCATAAAGTAATTATGTAAATATGTGTTCTTAGAATTATGCATTATTTTGAAAATGTCCTGCCACTTAGACTGATTTAACTTTATGTGTAAGCTGTAGAGTGGATCAGTTACCTCCAAATCAATATCAGCCCTATCCTGTTTTAAGATCTTATTTTGCACATAATTCTATTTAAAAAGTAATTCTGCTTTGTGAATAGAATAATAGCAAGGCGTATTAAAATATTCATTAATCCAAAAGTATATTTCACAATGCTATGAGAGCCATACGTATTTTTTAAATAAAACTGACATACTACGTATGTTTATAAGTGGGATCTTCTATTCAGAAATCAATTTAGAGAAAAAAATGTAGAGCATACACTTAAGAATAGCAAACTACTTTGCTTTTGTCATTATTTATGCAAAAATACCAAATAATTAATATAGTTTCCTTAATTATGAGCAGCAATAAAAGGTATTATTACAGTCATCATATTGAATTCAGAAAACCGATATTCAACAAAAAATAATATTCTTTCTCAATTTTGGTTCTTACTTCTTATATAATTATTTGGCAGTTTTATCTATATCTAGTTAAATATACTATTAATAAGTGTCTGCAGACCCATGAGCAAATACTAAGGCAGCTAACACTACTTATGGACAACAAAAAATTGGGGATTATATTTATAATTTCTTTAGAAATGAAAAAATATTCAGCAAGTGATAGTTTGTTTCTCATCCCTGCTTTTGATTAAATATATATTCATTTTCGATATATTCTCATCGTATTAAGTACACATAAATATATATTATAAAATAATAACATAAGCCTTTTAAAAGTATTTGTTATGTCTAGTATGAGTTTAAGTCTGATAAATAAATTTATCTACTCTTTATTTATAATTATTAAGCAAGCTCCACAAAAGGAAAATAAAAATTAAAAAAGTCTGATGAGTATATCAGAAAGGTATACATAATGTTTATAAGTGAGAAAAACTTGGATAATTAAATACTTATTTTAAGTAATTCACTTTAAATATTTAATCTTAAAATTATGTATAGAAGTAATGAGTTTTTACTTGATACTTAGATTAATTTTAAACATATTAAAGAGTTTCAAGGATAGAGAGGACCTGAATATTAACATACATTTTAAGAATATAGGGCCAAGTGGGGTGGCTCATGCCTGTAATCCCAGCACTTGCTTGAGGTCAGGATTTTGGGGCCAGCCTTGGCCAACAGGGTGAAACCCCGTCTCTACAAAAAAAAAAAAATATATAAAAAAAATATATATATATATATATATATATATGGCAGGGCGTGGTGGTGGGCGCCTGTTATCCCAGCTACTTGGGAAGCTGAGGCAGGAGAACCACTTGAAACTCAAAGGCGGAGGTTGCAGTGAGGCAAGATCGGACCACTGCTCTCCAACCTGGGCGAAAGAGCGAAACTCTGTCACAAAAAAAGAATATAGCACAAGCATGAGAAGATGAACAGACTATTGTATAACTCCATCAAAATGTTGGATTTAAATGGATGAATTATCATAAATTATAAATTATTTTGGTTCTTAAATAATATGAAATTTAGAAGGTATTTAGTAATAGACTTGTCTCATATTGTCTCCAATAATTATGTCTGATTATCAGAATACTGACTGTTGCATAATGCTATTTGTTATAGTATTTGAAAGAACAAGAGAAATAAGGTAACATTTATGATAATACAGAATTGCATAATAAAAATAGAATTACAGGGAATTTTAATTTTCTCATATAATCTCCATATATTTCAAAATTTCTAAATTAAATAATTAGATTTTTTTAATATCTAAAGAGTTGGACGGTCAACTTAGACTTACATAAATCAGAGAATTTAGGAATATTAACCTTTACTGATAGTTATATAGGAGTACAAATAACTGTAAACCACAGGTTAGACAGAGAAATAGCGCAAATTATGCTCCCCAAATCTATTCTTGTTTTAGGATGCACCATGAACTAGATTAAGATTCGTTTTTCCAAGTTGGAGTAAAAAGTCACATTTTTGTTGTTAAATATCTCAATTTTTTCTTAGATTGTTTTATTGCTGCTGTAAATTTCCCCAATAATTCTTGCCCCTTCAATTACCAGATTCTATGTTTGTTTAGCAGATGTAATTCTAGGCAAAGGTAATCCTAGGCACACTCTGCTGAAAACATTTATCCCACTGTTCAGGAATTTACTTTAGGAATTCTGAAAGGAATAGTATCAACTATTTGTATAAAGATTTATTAAGCTACTTTCTTTTTTATTCAAGGCAAGGTCTCACAGTAAAGGGAGAGAGTCTAGATAGCTGTTTAACCGTTTCTTTCCCATTGTATAATACTTCTGAAAAGTTGAGACATTGGAAACGTATATCACAGTTCTCCAGAGAAGCACAAGCATCTAATCAGTTGGAAAGCCTCAGTGATTTTTTTTCTTTTTTCCCTTTTGAGACGGAGCCTCACTCTGTCGCCCAGGCTGGAGTGCAGTGATGCGATCTCGGCTCACTGCAAGCTCCGTCTGCCGGGTTCACGTCATTCTCCTGCTTCAGCCTCCCGAGTAGCTGGGACTATAGGCGCCCGCCACCACGCCCGGCTAATTTTTTGTAGTTTTAGTAGAGACGGGGTTTCATCGTGTTAGCCAGGATGGTCTCGATCTCCTGACCTCATGATCTGCCCGCCTCGGCCTCCCAAAGTGCTGGGATTACAGGCATGAGCCACTGCGCCCAGCCAGCCTCAGGAAATCTTACCTCAAGAATGTATAATTATTCCTGAGTTCCCAGCCTGCTAGACTGCCTTAAGAATTTCCAGCTTGTTAACACCGTGATTGCATGGGCTCATTCTTTAAAATAAATTTATTCTACAGAAACTTCTTTTTTTTTTTTTTTTTTTTTGCTTGTAAGACTTTACCTAATTGGATGAAGCTCATCCACATTATTGAAGATAATCTTAAAGTCAACTGCTTATAGAAGTTAACCACCTTGACAAAATACCTCAACAACAAAACCTAAATTGGTGTAGTGATTGAATAAGTGTAGGTACTATAGCCTAGTTTAGTTGATACATAATACTGTAACAAGGTGTGGACCCTCTGTTAAAGCAAATGACTCGGGTCTTTGGGAATTACTCAGACCTTGATTCTAAATATATCAATTCTACTTGATAATGCTCTATTGACAAACTTGACTTTATGATTGATTGCTAAGAATCTATTTTGTTCACTAAACTCAAATTCAACCAATGGCCATCTGTCAACTTATGGCTGGGTTTTAATTTTCACTAGTTTCCAAGAGATGCTTCTCAAGAAATATTGCCTGTTAGAGTGTGGCTTTTTCTCTGTGGCACACTGTATTTTCCAAAGATGGTCATACTAATATCTCCCAGCTCACATCGTTTCTACAGTGTGACCATGACATTTCTCACACAGAATAATTTGGAGGAAAAGTTTATTCTGTAAGTATCAAAATATTGATTTTGAAATTAATGACATTTTGGCATATTAATAGCAGTATATTATTGCAGGTTTTCTCTTTATGCATTTTTAGATTTATATTTTGTTATTAAAGTACTTAATCTAAAAATGGCAGCATATTTCTCCGATTTAATGAACTTTATTCTGAATGTGACCACCTCTGAGCTTTACCGTACTGACTATTCTCTGGTAGCCCGACAACAATGTTTGGTTTCATAGCTTCACGTCACTATAAAAACCTCTGAGCTCTTGGACCCTGATACCAGGCACCTTATGAAATTGCAAATGCCTCAGGAAAACAATTTCCAAAAATGTTTTTCTCAAATTTTTAAAAATTCTCTGCAGTAGATTTCATGAAACTTTTGTTTGTTTTCCATTTTGTTTGATTATTTTATTGCTTTACATCAAACTGCTAAATCATAGGCAGATACAAAATTATTTTCTGTCTTTAATGTTGGATAATATTATCTCAAACTTACTCATCTCTGATTCTCCATCTATATACACAATACAATAGAAACACTATAAAAATTAATAATGTTTTATATGCTGTCAGAGGCATTGTTACACAGCATTTTAATTGTCCTCAAATCCCTTTTGGCCAACATCTTTTTACATGGAGAATTCAGTTTTCCCAGAAGTGAATCCTAAATACTACTCTAGTATGTAACACCTGGCTGCCAACTGGTGTCTTCTGTTTAATGTTTCACCAAATAAATTCCTTCCCCAAGTGTACATAAATCTATGTAAAACAAGTCACTAAATTTTGGTAGATTTATTTTCACTTGGTTAAGTGGTTTAGAGGATAGTGGTAAGAAATCTAACCAATCTTTTTAAATTTTTTTTAAATTTATTTTAAAAAATGAAAATTTGCACAATTTGCATGAGAATCTGAAACAAGGGGAAAAAGATGTATGGTCAATAGGAAAACATAGATGAACTTGTTTCCTTTGCATTTTCATTCAATTTTTCAATCAAATGAAGAAAGACAAAAATGAAAACTAAATCTTATAATAATTTTCATACAAAAATCGCTATGAGAATATTAATTATAATTAAATTGAATTTATAAATTGCTTGCAGAGAGAATTAATATCACTTTAGTATTGTATTTAATGATGGAAATTTAGCTATAGTATTTATCCATGAACATAGGATATTTTTATTTTAACTTCAGTGTTCAAAAACTGTAACAACTTTCATTAAAGTTATTTCATTAAAGTATTTTATCCCCAGATAGCCTTTTAAATTTATTTTCTATTAGATATATTTAATTTGTAAAACATGATGTTTTAACAATGAACCTTGTGGAAAAAAAAATCCTGTCTAGTTTCATTGCAACTCCAAATGCAAAACTTTATAAATAAGAACTTGATACTTGTTAGTTCAGAACCCTGGAGGGTTGGGGAGATTATCTCTGTTTGTTGGTTAAAGTGCCTCACTTTCTAGGCTCTTCACTTCTTGGCAACTTTGATCGTTTCTTTCTCTGGTATCAGATAATTTTGCATATCCACTTTGTAGCTTCTAAAATTCTAATGACACCTCTTCAGCAATCTTCCACTTACTTGGCTTCTTGATCTTTTATTTCTATTGCTTGTATTTGTATTGTTTCTGTTGTTTTTAGCAGTAAGTTTCTATGATACAAGAGGTAGATGTCTATATCTAATCTTTCATAACAGACTGTTAGTTGACTTTGGACTTTCACTCAACTTTTAAAAACCAAGAAATGCAATAAAAACCATTTGTTTCCAGTTTTACAGGCAAAACTTTTGTCGTGGAACATTTGACAATTAGCCCCTTATGGAAAAATATGAATCAAAATTTGTATAAATAAGAAGAAAAGTTAAATAAAAACAAAACACTTATGCAGAAACCATGATTATACTGCTGGTGAACATAGAATTCATCTCAACAAAAACTAGCTTTGAAAAATGTGATTTTGTTACTACCGAATTTGAATACAGTTTTTCTAATCCATACCAAAGAAGAAAATAATAGAAAAACATTCAACCTTGGAATTAAGTATTGCTCTCTAACAGTAGAGTTTAGAATCATTTTAAATATTTAATATAGAAACATGGATAAAATATATTAAAATTATAAAACAATCAATGCTTTTAATAATTTTTATTACAGTGGTGGAATATATTTTAAGAACCAGATAGACCATCTGGTGAAGCCATGTTTACATAAATTTTAGGAATGCTTTCTGTTTATTTATCTACTCTGATAATCAAGAAATTTAATATGCAAACTTTTAAATACATATATTTTGTTCTCATTAATTATAACTTTTCTGCCCTCTGCCAATTTCTCTCTCTTCTTTCTCTCTATTTATCTATATGAGTGTCTTGAATCCTTTTTGTCAAATAATTTTACTGATGACTTCTAGGAGGCTAGCTTGAATTAATTTGCTACTTCTTCTTTTAAAAAACAGTTTACTTATAGCTTGATGTTTTTATAATCCTGTACTTCTTATTAAAAAATAAATAAACTGATTTAAAACAAAAATAAATATCTTGTTCTCGATGGTCACTGAATTTGGAAACAAAAAGTAATATAAAAAATATTTAATTTTATAAATTTATAATACTTTTACTATAAATTTATTTTAATACACTTATAAATGTGTTAAATGTACAATTTAGTACATTTATAGATGTGTTAAATGTACAAATTAATACATGTATAATGAATAATTTATAAGGATATAAATAATTACATGAAATCACATTAATCATTAAATGTAGAACATTTCTCAAGGGGTCATAGATATCAACAAAATTGATGATGATAAAGAAACAGATCTATCTTTAACTTCATGCTAACTTCTGAATTCCTGTTAGGACTGCAAATCAGATAAATCCAAGAAGGTAGCTACACACCCTGAATTAATCCCCAGTGACTTGGACACCACTTGTGCTTAACTCTTTTGTGGTCAACTGGTTACTTCAAAGAACTGCCCCATCAAGACCAGGTTCAATAATGAACACAGAATGGATTTGCCATTATTCTTGATCTCACCACACCCTTTCTCTCCTTTCACAGTTTTAAGACTCTATTATTTGAAAACATGACTGTCATCTCATATACAACTAAATCCTAACATAGTCAGAACTTGTCACCCCACTTCACTCTGATCAGCATCCAAGATCTCAAGAACAGTACGGCACAAAACAAGGTATTTTCTAACAACAAAGCAGAGGCACGTGTGTATGACCAAAGGCCTATGTTTTTGTGGAATGAATGTTTTCTAAACAAAAAGAAATTCTGCTGAATTGAATAAATAAACTATTAAAATCTTATACCTTGTCTTTAAAAATTTTTGCTTTTACCAATATGATAAAAATATGAGGTTCTGAAGTTTTTCATCATGGAAAACCATTACTTAATATTACTAATTATAAGATGTTAATTGCTAATCGAGGACATGCAAGAATTTGTAGAACTTACTTCCTGGTTATATGTAATAGTATTCATATTTACGAAAGTTTAAGCAGAAATTAGGTTTCATAACAGCTGGTCTTTTAAAATACTTTTAGAGTTCTCCTTTTAGAAAAGACGTATTGGCACATTAAAACAAAACTATATGAGTCTTTAGTAGTTACTAAATAATCCAATCAATTATCAGATACTTTGACTACCTTGCAGTCTCCTATTTCAGACCCATTGGTCTAGCATTATATAAGTATCTTGGCTACCCAAAGGAAAGAGTAGGATTTATTACATACACTAATTAATTGTAATTGGCATGTTGAACAGTGAACAAATATGTGGAACTTTCCAATTGTTCATTTTTAAAGTCTCTGATATGTACACCTAATTTATTCTATCTCATTCCAAGTTTCAAAAAAACAGAGATGAGTTTTTTTAAAAAAAATTGTTTTACTTTATTTTTTAAAAGGTACAGTTATTTAATATATCACAGAAGAGAAATCTGAGAGAAAGGATATAATGATGGAGTCCCAGAAAGTTGGAGAAGGACAAAGTTCTTGGAAAGGAGGCTACGGTGGAAACAAATTTTTGAGAGGTTTTACCAACAAGTGGAAAGGGGTTTTAAATATGGAAATCATGAATCTGAGCAGGAGCACCTACCGCGTTCTCTGCAAAATAAGAACATCAAGGAGAAAATTTGGCATAGGTGTCAGAACAGTGCCTAGTAGACTCCAAAGACCCTTGAGAGAGAGGGCTTAAGGCTTTGAAGACATTTCATCCAAGTGAAATAAGAGAGAGAGAGAGACAGAGAGAGAGAGAGAAATATGCAAAAAAAGGGCCACTCTAATAAAAAAAAGAGAAATTGAAATACTTTTTTAAAAAATAAAAAGAAAAACAATTTTTCTGTGGACAGAGATCCAATGTGACTGCTGTATATGTCAAAAAATATGAGATAGGTGTCACAGCCTCCCTTATTAATTCTCCTTGACCTACATGGTTTTTTTCTATATCATTTTTTCTCCTCTTTCGTGAATTTCTGGCATGTGGTCAATATTGTTTGGAAATAATTACTACTGCTGCTGAATTTTATTTAGATAAAGTGACAACACACATTTGTGACTATGACATTTAACCCAGTAACTATGAAAGGAAAAGAACATATTAACCAATGCCATCACCAGCCTAAGAGTCAAGAGAAGATTGACTTAGGTTATATTGAGAATATTTGAAAATATTAATGTATTACAACTCTACAAATCTTGAAGCCCAAGAGGAAATTATATTTTATTTTAATGGTAATTTAGTCACCTTTCAGTGTACAGTATAAACACGTGTATTTTACAAATGCATTATCTTGGTAATTAATTCTTTAAGGTTTCACTTCACTGTAACTTCTCTGATTCACCAAATTATGTTACATTCTGTTAGAACCACGCATTACCAGGTAGGGACAATGAGTAATTTGCCTATAATGATTTATATTGGAGACTAAGTGCTATACTTGTAATGTGTTTTGGTATAATAAAGCACTGGGAATCAAAAAACCTTAATTCTGTTTCTGTGGTCTTAAGTGTTCAATGTATTAGTAGATAAAATGTACTTCAAATATCTCCTCCTGAAAATGTAGAATGGAAATGAATCATTAGCATTGTCTCATCCAATGAGCTTCAGAAGCACTTGCTAAGTAACTTCATTTATCTACAGCCAAATTAAAATTCCTCTAACCCAGACTCATTGAACAATGGAATTTAAGGCTTTGTAACAAAAAGAAAACAAATGTAGTATGTATGTGCAAAGGAAACTAACAGCTACTGGCAATAAATGCCTTGCGTTCCATTTATTGACATATGACCTTAGAGTGGAAGATTCTCATAAGTCTGCAATTCCCCTGCACAGTATAGATGTGATTTATAATAAAGCAGTGTTCATTAAGAGCCTCTTTTGGACTACATCTTAGCTATATAGAATCCACATATCTTCATTAGGACAGTGTGTAAGGAATTTATTTGTTTCTAACTCTATGGTAAAGTGATTAATGTAAAACCAACTGCAGTAGTTCATACCTGTTTCTAGGACTCAAACTATTTTACCGTCTCTTAAATTTTACCCATTACATGTTGAAATGCTAAAGAAGAGAAAGGAGGAATGTCACTGGAATAGCTCTTATTGTCATATTTCCTGCTAATATTCCAAGTAGAAAAAAAAAATCCCAGCAAATACTTACCCAAATTCTTTCAATCACTCAGCATCATGTAATTAATAAAATATTAAGTTAGTCTGACTCAATCCTGCTGAAAATGTAGTCAGCCTATTTATTAATCCTGCAGGCTTTATAGGAAAGCAACAATACCATCAAAAGGTGCATTTAAAGATAATTTAATAAATTGAATGTTTACAGACATCATTTCATAATTTAGTGAAACTAAAATGAAAAGTAAAGCTCTTAGGAAATAGTAGTAGCTTTCAGTTATTACCACAACTAGATTTGCAGGAAAGAACCCACTTTATCAAAGCTTATTAAGTGGTAGAGCCAAGAAAGTGGAGATACTCAAATGTAACTCTAGCCATAGAGGAATGTAGCCAATGACAATACAGTGGCTCATCATGAACAGAATAGATAAAATACTAAATTGGGAAGACTGCTGGTTCTAAAGTGGCATTATGGAAGCAAGTTCACTTCTCTCCATAATGTAAACCAAAAATAAAATTCTAATCCCCCTAACCCACCGAATGGTCTTCCTCTAGGCCGAGGGCATTCCAAAGTAAATCTGAAAAACTAGTTCAGACCACAGTGGGAAAATGGGGCTGAACATGGCCCATTATACCCGCCTCTCTTTAAAATTCAGGTATAACTGATCAGCATGAACATTAAAACAGAGATCTTAAGACTGACAAAATCGACTCTGTAACAGTAAGATGACAAATTTCAACCTGACTTTAGTTTAGCATCACATGACAGATTGCAGGTCCTGAAAGAAATTAGTTTCTCTCGAACTATTTTCCTTTGACATATTTTTAAATGGCCCCGCAAAGCTGTCTCTTGTGGGGAAGATCATTCTGTAAAGAATGTTCTCCCTTTTCCAGGTCTTTTTCTGATCCAGGAGGGATTTAACTAAGAGTCTGTCACCTTTTAAAGCCTGGTTATAGACACCATCTATTCTGCAAGATCAGAATCTTGGTCTCCACAATCCCTTATCTCAACCAGATACTCCTATCTCTTGATTCTGGATAATACTTAATAACATAAGGTTTTTCAACAAATTGCCTATCAAAAATCTTTGAATCTGCCTGTGACCTCTAAGGCCCCCACTTTGAGTTGTCCCACCTTTCTGGACCAAATAAATGCATACATTTCATGTATTCATTGATGTCTTATGTCTCCCTAACATGTATAAAAACAAGCTTTAACTCAACCACCTGGGACACATGTTCTCAGAAACTCTTGAGACTGTGCCTATGACCTTGGTCAGTCATATTTGGCTCACAATAAATCCTTTCAAATGTTTAACAGAGTTTGACTCTTTTTCATCAACAACAATTGATGCCCTATGCTTACATTCAGGGCCTCAGAGAAGAATTAGAACCTCCTGGAACTGGCCCCTGACCAAAGAGTCACCGGAACCTGGAGCTAAGGTGCCATCATAGGCCCATTGAAAACCCTTTGACTTCCAGCTTCTTTATGGGTGGAACTGGTAAGTTCTCTTGAGCCCTGAGCCTCCTGTTTGCCTGATGGTCCTTGGTTTATTCTGAGCTGTTTTTTGGTTTTGTTTTGCTTTGCTTTGTTTTGTTTTGTTTTGTGTGTGTTGTTTTGTTTTATCTCCTAGGAAGTAGTTTAGGAGCCTAAGTTTGGTTTGAAGATGCATTCTAAAAGTCTTCT
This sequence comes from Theropithecus gelada, assembly GCF_003255815.1. Taxonomy (NCBI): domain Eukaryota; kingdom Metazoa; phylum Chordata; class Mammalia; order Primates; family Cercopithecidae; genus Theropithecus; species Theropithecus gelada. The sequence continues at coordinate 25,395,694 of NC_037685.1, read as the reverse complement.
CCTTTACCTTTATCCCCCAAAATTAATCTCAATTGGCTTGTCTGCACATTTGCGTGGGGAACAGTCATTTTCATAGATAAATGAGAGAGTGAGCTTCTCAGCTTCAAAAAGATAGGGCATTTTGCTTCTTCCAGAAGGAAAGCCCTTGGGTGACAGAGGCCCAGCTGGGAGTGTCTGGGGAGTTGACCCCATGTGATATGCAGTGGCTCTACACGCAACCCCCAACAAATTAAAAGGGCTCATCCAGGAAACACATATAAGTACTGATCACTCATGGTTTTGAGCTCTCTTGGAGGTAATAGACCCCTGGAGAGAGAAACTGGAACAAGGAGTCATAGCTACTTTACTTAAAACTTCTTTAAACATCCCAACTTCCTAATTCTATCAACCTTTGCATTTTTGGGTTCTGCTCCAAGAGATTTTTCTTCTCTTCCCCTCGACCATTTTACCCTCTGGTGAGAAAGTATTTGGGCTCTCAGGAGGGGGTTGAGCCTAGGGACTCAGGTCCTTTTGTCAATCAATATCCTAACTTGCTTCAGTGTTGCTGCAACCAATGTCAACTTTTTCACTGTAATCTTTGCCTTTTGATTTTTTCTTAAATTTCTTAGATGTGTTCAATATAGGGTAAATGCAGAAACCTGTGGGACCTGTCCTTGTTGGTGAACCAGCAGGGGCTCCCTTTGGTCCACTCAATCTTCAGTAGTATTATATTAAGAGCTTTGTTTTAACCACATCTATTTTCATTTTATTTATTTAATTTTTAATAACCATCTAAAGATTTTTGCCATTCTGGGGTGAGTCCTCTGACTCTCTTTTACCTTTTAAGCCTATAAATGAAGTAAAGGTGTTTAGATAATCAAAATGAATGAATACATTTTTACAAACTTTTATTACAGGTATTTCTTGTTTCTGGATTAAGGGGAATAAAAAAATGTGTCTAGTAAGATTGTTAGTAGCAGCAAATCTTTATGGATCTGAAGCAACCTCAATTCTTGCCTCCTCAGAAGAAAGAACTTGAACAATGGGTATGAGACAGAATGAGAGAGCCAGGCAAGTTTTACAGCAGGAGTGAAAGTTTATTAAATAGTATTAGAGCAGCAATGGAAGGAAGTAAAGTACACTTGGAAGAGGGTCAAGTGGGTGACTTGAGAGATTCATGTGCATGATTCAATCTTTGACTTGGGGTTTTATATGTTGGCATGCTCCTGGGGCATTGTGTCACTTCTCCCCTGATGTCCCTTGCAGTGGGCTGTCTGCATGCATAACACTTGGGAGGGACTGCATGCGCAGTGTGTTTACTGAAATTGTGCACTCATTAAGCATTCATTTCACAAGGGACAGTCATCGGATACTGATACCACTGCTACTGCAAGTGAGCCTACAAGTCATACCCAGTAACAAGATCGATCCTCTTAGCCGCAACTTTCCTAGTGGGAGAGAGGGTCAGGAAGACCTTAGCAGCCATAAACTGAGAAAACTCCAGCAACGCTCACCACCGTTGCAGAAATCCACAGTTCATTAGCCATTAAGAAGCTCTGTAATCTTCATCAATGCTGACCTCAGCAGACAAAGTATCACAGAGACTACGCAGCTGGCATCGTTATGGTTTCAGAACACATCCACCCAAGCACACCTCTCACTTTCTCATAGGAGAAGGTCTTTCTACAGTGAAACTCGCTGGTAAAGTCTGCAAAAAGTGCTCCACAAAATGCACAAACATCAGTGCAAAGCAACAGGAAACATGAAAAGCCAAGGAGGTAATAACGGTATTAAAAGAATACAATAATCACACAAAGAAATGGAGATAGAGAAACTGCCTAATAATTCAAAACAATTGTTTTTAAAAAGCTCAGCAAAATAAGAAAAAAATCTGAGAAAAAATTCAGTGATATCAGGAATATAATCAATGAAATTCAAAGTCTCACAGAGAGATCGACATTATTTTTTAAGTCAAAAATAAATTATAGGCCGAAAGACACAATGAGTAAAATAAAAATATAATAAAGATCTTCAACAGCAGAATTAATCAAAAAGAAGATGGTATCTGTAAACCCTATGGCAGGTTATTTGAAAACATGTAGTCAGATTACAAAAAAAGAATATAAAGGTTGAAGAAAGCTTATGAGATTCATAGAACAGCATCAAAAGAGCAAATATTCAAATTATAGGTGTTCAAAAAGAAGAGAGAAAGAAGTGGAAAACTTACATTAAAGAATTAGTAGCAGAAAATGTGCCACATTTTGAGAAAGATGTAAATATCCAAGGGCAGAAGCATCAAACTGAAATCTTTATCAACACTGACCTCAGCTGACAAAGCATCACAGGGACTACACAGCTGGCACCATTACGGTTTCAGAAAAGATCCATCTGACTCCGCAAGCACACATCTCACTTCCTCATAGGAGAAGGTCTTTCTACAGTGAAACTAGCTGGTAAAGTCTGCAACTAGATTTAATCTAAACAAAAAAAACTCGCAGATGTATTATCATCAAACTCTCAGAAATCAAAGATAAATAAAGAGAAATCTAAAAGCAGCAAGAGAAAAGAAAGCAAATCACATACAAGGGAGTTCTGATAAAGCTATAGAAAATTTCTCAGGAGAGACTTTATAAGCCAGGAGAGAGCGAGATGATATATTCAGAATGCAGAGGGAAAAAAATTGCCAGCCAAGACCACTATACCTGGGAAAGCCATCCTTTGGAGATAAAAGAGATATAAAGATATTTTCACACAAATCAAATCTGAGGAAATTCATCACCACCAGATATGTTTCATAAGTAATGCTAAGGAGAGTTTACTAAACTGAAAGAAAAAGATGCTAATTAAACTAAAAGCATAAAACTCATGATAAAAATGTAAGCAGTTAAATATATAATGTATAATATTCTAATAATGTAATAGTAGTCATAAAAATATGTATTTATTATAAAGGTAAAAAAATTGAAAATAATAATGGCTACAATAATTTTAAAGGATATAGAATATTAAAAAATACAAATGTGACATCCAAAACATAGTGTGTTGTCAAGGGCAGAGTAAATGAGTAGAGTTAGTTTATGCTCTAAAAGTTAAATTATTTTCAGCTTAAAATTGCCTGTTATAATGACAAGATATTTTTTGTAGGTCTCATGGTAACAACAAAGCCAAAATTTATAGGACATACACAAAATATGTAAAAAAATATATATATAGATAAATATATATATATATATGAATCAAAACATACAACTAGAAAAAAAAATTCCTTAACCAGGAATGAAGACAGAAGGAGAGCAAAAAAAGAAAAAAAGTATCTATAAAACAACCAGAAAACAAGTAAAAACAATGGCAGTCATAAGTCCTTATATATATATAATTACATTTCAGTAAATGGATTAAAGTTTCCAATCTATAGACATAAAATGGCTGAAAAAATATATATGAATATATACACATACACACACAAACTCCTATATGCTTCCTATGAGACTCACTTCACAAACAGATTGAAAGTGAAGTGATGGAAAAAGATATCCCTAAGCAAATGGAAATCAAAAAAGAGCAGGAGTAGCTATGCTTCTATCAAATAGAATAAACTTTAAGTCAAGAACTGTAAAAAGAGACAAAGAAGACCACTATATAATGGTAAAAGAGTCAAATCAGCAAACAGTTGTAAATATATACATTAGAGAGAGAGAGGCACAGACATAGATAGATAAAGAGAGAGAGAGAGAGAGAAGGATAGATAGATAGATAGATAGATGAGTGATGGCTATTACTCAAAAAATTAAAACCAGAAATGCCTTATGATATGATTTAGGATTCTCACTTTGGGGTATATTATTCAAAGGATACGAAATCATTATCTCAAAGAGATAGCCGCACACCGAAGTTTATTTCAGCACTATTACCAGCATTCAACATACAGAATCAACATAAATATTTATTAAGGGATGAATAGATAAAGCAAATGTTATATATATGCACATGATAGAATTACATTCAGCCTCTAAAATGAAGGAAATCCTTTCATTTGCAACAACATAGATGAATCTGGAAAACATTATGCTAAGTAAGCCAGGCACAGAAAGACATAATACATGTACTCACTTAGATGTGAAATGTGAAAAAGTAAAATTCATGGAAAAAGATAGTAAAATACATGGAAAAAGAGGCTGGGAGATGAAGGTGGTATGGAGGATATGTTGGTCAAAGGACACAAAATGTTAGTTTAGCAGGAGGAATAACTTCAAGAGATCTATTGTATATCATGGTGACTACAGTTAATAAAAATATATTGTATCCTTGAAAATTGCTCGGAGAGATTTTGAGAGCTTTCGCCACAAACAAACAAACACACACACACAATATTTATGTGAGGTTATGCATATGTCAAATAGCTTAATTTAACCATTTCACAATGTATACATATATCCAAACATCATGTTGTACACATAAATGTATATACACTTCTTATTTCTCAATTATAATTTTTATGAAAATTTGTATATTAAGAAATGTTTAAAAATTAAGTTATGTGAATCCACAATTGAAAATATCTGGCCTGGTCACATACAAAGGGAAGTCCCTCAGACTAACAGCAGATGTCTCAGCAGAAACTCTACAAGCCAGAAGAAGGTGGGGACCAATATTCAACAATCTTAAAGAAAAGAATTTTCAACTCAGAATTTTATATTCAGCCAAACTAAGCTTCATAAGCGAAGGACAAAGAAAATCCTTTACAGACAAGAAGATTCTGAGGGGTTTCGTTACCACCTGACCTGCGCTGCAAGAGCTCCTGAAAGAAGGACTAAGTATGGAAAGCAAAAACTGGTACCAGCCACTGCGAAAACACACCAAAATATAAAGAACAATGACACTATGAAGAAACTGTATCAACTAGTGTGCAAAATAACCAGCGGGCATCATGATGGCAGGATCATATTCACACATAACAATATTTACCTTAAATGTAAATGGGCTAAATGCCCCAATTAAAAGACATAGACTGGCAAATTGGATAGAGAATTAAGACCCATCAGTGTGCTCTATTCAAGAGACCTATCTCATGTGGAGAGACATACATAGACTCAAAATAAAGGGATTGAGGAAAATTTATCAAACAAATGGAGAACAGAAAAAGCAACAGTTGCAATTCCAGTCTCTGGTAAAACAGACTTTAAAACAACCAAGATCAAAAAAGACAAAGAAGGGCACTACATAATGGTAAAGGGAACAATTCAGCAAGAAGAGGTAACTATTCTAAATATAAATGCATCCAGTACAGGAGCACCTGGATTCATAAAATGAGTTCTTAGAGAACAACAAGGAGACTGAGACTCCCACACAATAATAGTGGGAGACTTTAACACTCCACTGTCAGTATTAGACAGATCAATGAGACAGAAAATAAACAAGGATATTCAGGACTCGAACTTAGGTCTGGATCAAGTGGACCTAGCAGACATCTTCAGAACTGTCTGCTTAAATCAGTAGAACATGCATTCTTCTCAGTGTCACGTGGCGCTTATTCTAAAATCTACCACGTTATTGGAAGTAAAACATTCCTCAGCAAATGGAATAGAACGGAAATCATAACAAACAGTCTCTCAGATCACAGTGCAATCAAATTAGAACTCAGGATTATGAAACTCACTCAAAACCCCACAATTACATGGAAATTGAACAACTTGCTCCTAAACGACTTCTGGGTAAATAATGAAATTAAGGCAAAAATCAAGAAGTTATTTGAAACCAATAAGAACAAAGAGAAAACAAACTAGAATCTCTGGAACACAGCTAAAGCAGTGTTAAAGGGAAATTTATAGCACTAAATGCTCACAGGAGAAAGTGGGAAAGATCTAAAATAGACAGCCTAACATCAAAATTAAAAGAGCTAGAGAGGCAAGAGCAAACTAATCCAAAAGCTAGCAGAAGACAAGAAATAACTAAGATCAGAGAACAATTAAAGGAGACAAAGACACGAAAAACCCTTCAAAAAATCAACAAATCCAGGAGCTGTTTTTTTTTTTTTGAAAAAATTAAAAGAGATAGACTGCTAGCTAGACTAATAAAGAAGGGAGAGAAGAATCAAATAGAGACAATGAAAAATGATAAAGGGAATATCACCACTGATCCCACAGAAATACAAAGGATATCAGAGAATACTATAAACATCTCTACATAAACTAGAAAATCCAGAGGAAGTTGATAAATTCCTGAATGCACACACCCTACAAAGACTCAACCAGGAAGAAGTCAAATCCCTGAATAGACTAATAAGAAGCTCTGAAATTGAGGCTGTAATTAGTTGTCTACCAATCAAAGAAAGCCCAGTACCAGACGAAGTCAGAGCTGAATTCTACCCGAGATACAAAGAGGAGCTGGTATCATTCCTTCTGAAACTATTCCAAACAACTGAAAAGGAGGGACTACCCCCCTAACTCATTTTATGAAGCCAGCACCATCCTGATATGAAAACTGGGAAGAGACTCAACAAAAAAAAGAAACTTCCGGCCGATATGCCTGATGAACATCAGAACAAAAACCCTCAATAAAATACTGGCAAAGCAAATACAGCAGTACATCAAAAAACTTGTCCAACACAAACAACTCAGCTTCATCCCTGGGATGCAATACTGGTTCAACATAAGCAAATTAGTAAACGTAAAATATCACAAAAACAGAACCAAAGACAAAAACACATGATTATCTCAATAGATGCATAAAAGGCCTTTGATAAAATTCAACATCCCTTCATGTTAAAAACTCTCAATAAACTAGGTATTGATGGAACATATCTCAAAATATTAAGAGCTATTTATGACAAATCCATAACCAATATCACATTGAATGGGCAAAAGCTGGAAGCATTCACTTTGATAACTAGGACAAGATAAGGAGGCCCTCTCTCACCAGTCCTATTTAACATAGTATTAAAATTTCTGGCCAGGGCAATCAGGCAGGATAAATAAATAATGTGTATTCAAGTAGGAAATCAGGTTGTCTCTGTTAGAAGATGACATTATTTTATATTTAGAAAACATAATCATCTCAACCCAAAAACTTCTTGAACATATGGGAAATTTCAGCAAATTATCAGGACGTAAAATAAATGTGCAAAAATCACAAGCATTCCTTTACACTAACAACAGGCAGGCAGAGAGCCAAATAATGAATAAATTCCCATTCACAATCGCCGTGAAAAGAATAAAATACCTAGTAATAGAGCTAACAAGAGATGTAAATGACCTCTTCAACAAGAACTACAAACCACTGCTCAAAGAAATAAGAGAGGACACAAACAAATGAAAATGAAAAAACAATTCATTTTCATGGATAGGAAGAATCAATATCGTGAAAATGGCCATACTGTCCAATGTAATTTACAGATTCAATGCTATTCCCATCAAACTACTATTGACATTTTTCACAGAATTAGAAAAAAACTATTTTAAATTTCATATAGAATCAAAGAAGCCAATCCTAAGCAAAACAGAACAAAGCTGGAGATATCATGCTACATGACTTCAAACTATACTACAAGGCTACAGTAACCAAAAGCATGGTACTGGTACATGCTTTTGAGATAGAGATCAATGGAGCAAACGGAGACCTCAGAAATAACACCACACATCTATAGCCATCTGATCTTCGACAAACTTGACCAAAAAAAAAAAAGAAAAAAGAAAAGCAATGGGGAAAGGATCTCCTATTCAGTAAATGGTGCTGAGAATACTGCCTAACTGTATGCAGCAAACTCAAACTGGACCCCTTACTTACACCTTATACAAAAATTAACTCAAGATAGATTAAAGACTTAAATGTAAAACCCAAAAATATAGAAACCCAAGAAGAAAACCTGGAAATACCATTCAGGGCATAGGACTTCACGACAAAAATGCTAAAAGCAATTGCAATGAAAGTGAAAATTGACAAATGGGATCTAATTAAACTAAAGAGCATCTGCACAGCAAAAGAAACTATCATCAGAGTAAACAGGTAACCTAAAGAATGGGAGAAACCTTTTGCAATCTACCCATCTGACAAAGGTCTGACATCCAGAATTTACAAAAAACTTAAACGTATCTACAAGCAAAAAACAACCCCATCAAAAAGTGGGCAAAGGCTATGAACAGACGCTTCTCAAAATAAGACATTTATGTGGCCAAAACACATATGAAAAAAAGCTCGGC